>NW_011346318.1:12373-17065 GCF_000735185.1 Notothenia coriiceps | reverse complement strand
AACCGGAAAAAATCTGCCACTTCCTTACAGAGCCCCTCCTCCAACACACACGAATGCGCACATGACCAATGAGGGCACGAGATAAGTTTGTGCACAGATGGAAGGCTGACAGGCAGGTAGGCCATCCAGTTATTTTAGCCGGGCCGGCTAAAATGATTGGTCGTGCTTTTTACAGTACTACGGCTTCCACAGATGACATTTTTTTCTGGATTTTTTGTCAAAGCACTTAAGATATGCATTGATGTTAAGAGCATTCCATGGAATATAACAAAAAGTGTATCTCGAGCCGGTTTCTCAAACCTACCTACCCCACCTTTAACCTATAAATAAATGCATTTCCAGACTTTTGATTGACTGACATCCAGGGCCGGCCCCAGACTTTTGGGGGTCCTAAGCAAGCTTAGGCTTGTGGGCCCCCCTCACTCTAGCGCGTTCTCACTACATACAACGCGGAACCAACTTTTGTCTTATGATGTTAGCATAAGCACACATATTTTATAAATAAGCATGTAAACACCGCGGACCTAACCTCCTCTAGGGGTTACCGGGGGCATGCTCCCCCGGGAAGAATTGTTTTTAAATATTGAAGTTAAAAGCATCAATCTGGTGCACTTTGAAAGCAAAATTAAGAGATCTATTGATACATCTCTCAACACCCATATGAAACAGAACTGTAAGCAGATTTTTCTTTATGGATATTTTAGAAATCACTTAAACTGTATTCTTGTTTTGTCATATAGTATTTCATAACTGTCTTTCATTTATTCTCTCTGGCTGTCCATCTCTGTTCACATATAAACTAGCTGTCAATATGAATATCATTCCGAAGAATTATAATTCATGCAAAAATCTGTCAGAAAAAGAGGTTGCACATTTACATTCAGGTGTTGTTATGGCAACGTCAGTGGCCAAACAGCCACATTTACCGCTGCAAATACGTTCAAACATGCTGTCGACACGTAAAGCAGTTGCATGCCACCATTTCAGCTGACTTTTTCTCAGAAATACATAACATCCATATATTTCAGTGCTAGGTTGATGCTTAGCTAAGCTAACTATGAAACACTTTAGCTGACAGGACTCAGGATCAACTGTGTACTGTAAGGTAGCTTCATGTCGAACAGTAAGTCAACATTTTCCAGAGAGCTTTCTTTTAAATCACCAGGTAACGCTAAAAAACATGTATGACAAAGTGTTTATGTAATATATCTGGCTAGCTATAGCTACTTGCTAACGGTTTAGCTTACCCCCGCGATTCAAAGTAACGTCAACGTAGCTGTAATTTATGCTTTGCTTACATGTTCGCATAACATTTACATACCTTGTTTACCTAGCTCAAGTGGTGGCTCTGGGATTGTTGTGTGAGCCATCACTTGAGAATTGTCTTTTTTCTTTTAAAGAAAAAATGTTCTTCTGTCCATCTTCAAAAACTCAGTTTAAACATTGTCACAGCTCACAGGATAGATACCTGTCAGCCAATAAGACAGATGTTTATTTCCATGCAACTCTCTGGTGATTGGTCTGGTGTCTTGCCTCTGTTGCATTCACTGAACACGGGAAATTACAATCCTGCCGTCCTCTCTAGTGTCATGATGAGGTTCAGGTAAAGCACGGTTAATGTATTATATTTTTGATTCAATAATATAATACATGACTTTGAGAGTAGGCAATCGAGGCATATTAACAAAATGAATTAAACATACTTATCACGGCGACTGTGTCTACTGAGATTATAATTATTATTATTTTTCTTCATTTTTTGCTAGGGGGCCCTTAGTGGCTGCGGGGCCCTAAGCGGCCGCTTATATCGCTTAATGGGTTGGGCTGGCTCTGCTGACATCTGACAGAGCTAATGCTAACAGCCATCTTTTGCTTTCTGAACAGCCATTGGATAAAAGCCAAGTTTCGACTGTTCGGACAACTGTCAATCAAATGCAGGGAATTGTCTCAATTTCTGGAACAAATTATAAAAATGCTTTGCAGGCCCGCAAAGGTGGGAAACCTGGTCTCCCTCCTGTTCGATGCTGTGATTCTGATCCAAGTCTCTGTGGTTATCCTGCAGGTCTTAAGAGGAACTACAACGATCTTCCAGAAAGGGTATCGTTTCGCTCCAAGCAGAACCTGGATTACTCCTTCCTGATCCTCTACAGTGCTAGACTTGGTCAATACTACCTCCAGATCGAGGACGACGTTTTCTCTGCCAAGAATTTCCTTTCCACCATCAAGAGGCGTGTGGCGGAGCAAGAGGCGAAGAAGACCACCTGGGCGATGCTGGAGTTCTCGGCCCTCGGTTACATCGGCAAGCTCTACAAATCAGCCCAGCTTCCTCTCCTGGCACGCTTTCTCTTCCTCTTCTACCAGGAAATGCCTTGCGACTGGTTAATGGGTCGCTTCCGAGATTTGATGACCCAGAAAGAGCAAATCCTTTTCAAACCCTCGCTGTTCCAACACATGGGAACCTTCTCCTCGTTCCAAGGCACATACAACAAGCTTAAGGACAAGGACTTTGAGGAGCAGTATACCAATCCTCCGGCTGAGGTTTATACTGATATGTCCTCCTACAAAAAACATTTTCCAAAACTGGCCTGGGACGCTGGGGAGGATTTCTTTTGGGGACGCTCCCCAGAAAAGGGTAATCACCTGACTGTGGTGTTCAGAGGCCCTACACTAGTGACAGGGATTATGGTAGAAACAGGGTCAGGGGGCAAAGACCTCCTAGAGTCAGCTCAGGTGGAGATAGGCCATGACGTGATCACCACAGAGAAAGACAGGAGTTGTAAAAAGTTCCAGACAGTTGGGACGTTCAAAAATGGGTTGTTTGAGATCCAAGAGATGGACAAAAAGTACACCTCTGCCTCTTCCTGTCTGAGGATACAGATCACCGCTGCACAGAAGGATTGGCTGATCATTACCAAAATCAGGATCTCAACAAAGCTTCGTACATCCACAAACCAAGCCTAGGAGGGACACTTGCCTTCCTGCCAGGGGAATAGTTTTGTATCTGCTGGATGCAGGCTAAACATGTGCCTTGTTGAACCGTTCCATTGACCAAACATCTATACAGAAACAGTTTGAAGCTACTGTCAATATAATGTTTGATTAAGGCAATATGTATAGACGATGTGTGCACATAAAACCATGCCTTTGCCTCTTCAAAAACATAAACTGGTATTTATAAAGGAAGAGGGCAGATTGTCTGTTAATTTAAGTTAGAGAATAATGTGATTTGTATTTACTGGTTCAGCAGCCTTATTAAATCCATTTATAAAGGAAGAGTGTTTAGTAAGAATGCGTTAACCTCCCACATAACATGCCACCAGGCATTTAGTGATCGAGATAGCAATGTTGTGATATGAAGACGTGGAAATAAAAATAAGGTGAGACACAGGATGTTATGTTCCAATACGTTTTTGTTATTTAAAGTATTTTCTATTGAAACATTCTGTAAACTATTAAAATATTAGGGTTATTATCTATTAACTAAATAATAGCTTTTGTCTGACCTATAATGACAACTGAGACAAACTGCTGTTGATAGATTAAAGGAGATTAGTGACTGTTGGTGCTTTTAAGAAGCTGCAGGCATGCGTAATGATCCTGGGTCAGGATTGCTGCTCAGTTGTTGGAGGACCTTGCCTATGTGTGTATAAAATGAAAACAATTAGATTGATTTGATTTTCTCAGTTCACACCTTAGGCTTCCAGGTCCAGCTTTAGAGGAACAGACACATATATAAATCATGCAAATCCTGTCAAAATTCAAGTTGGACAACTCTTGGGTTCTTTGCAACATTTAGGACATTTACGAGGGAGCTGGTTGGCAGGTCTGGAATACAGTATCTCCTGGAGTGTGCCTGCCTGTATTAGTCTGTTTCCAGACCAGCTTCAATCGAGTCTGGACTTTCTCTCCCTGCTCTGAAAACGCCAGAACGTTGTGGCTTATCACAGAGATTTAAAAAGTCCTGGACTCACACCAGGGTGGCTGTGGTTTTTATTGAACACTTTTACACAGTTCTAGAGATAAGGTTACTGGGATGCTGTGTACCTTTTGTTCTGAGGCTCTTAACTAAAGGTCCGACTCCTTACACACCAAACTGACACCAAAGAATACGTCCCGACGGAACGTCGCCTCACGTCTTCTGCGTCTTGGCCATGTGTCGCACTGGAACACACCGCAAAGACTTCAGCCAACGGCCAAGAAGCATGTACGAACTGCGCATGCGTGAGTGGCAATAACTCTCCTTACCAGCAGGCGGCGGTAGTGTGTATTCGTCATTCAAAAGAGGCAACAACCGGAAGACAGACTGCGTGATAACCGAGAGAAGAAGAACAGACTGCGTGATATAAACAAACAACAAATATCGTGTGCGTTCCATTTTCACTCTACAACGAGAAGCTCATGGGGCTTTCCCGAACCTGTGTCGAGAGCTGGAGTTAAATGAAATCCCAGATTTGCCTTCTTAATAGTTTGTTTGGCTCCCTCACTTCTGTTTCACTTCTCATGCACTGATTCACTAGCTGAACAGCCAATCAGAGTGATTTCTTTTGCCAACTGCCTTTGGCCGACTGCCCGCTGATTCAGCATGTTGAATCAGCCTGAAAAGACCAGGCGGTGCGGGACACACCAATCTGAGTGGGGCGTGTCGATGCTCATCGTCGGCCTGACGCCCACCGACGCCGATAATCAGCCTGG
>NW_011346318.1:0-8526 GCF_000735185.1 Notothenia coriiceps | reverse complement strand
AGCTTATGCCTGCTCATGCGGGATATTCTACCGGCAGATACTGCCGTGATCAAACGCCATTATCAAGGATTATTTCTGAAACAGTATGGAGCTCAAAGGCTTTCTCTCTTGCCGGTTATACCACAAGGTGAGTTCCTTTTTATTTCCTGCTTCTTCACACACATGCTCTCCAGTACAGGTTAGCTCTGAGTGTTAGCGATGCTAATGTAAACACCGACCATATTACGTCCACAACAGTCGCGCATTGTTTCTGATAGCAACGTTTCTGATAGGGCTGTGGGTCCACATTTCAGATATTACGTCATATCGGACGCAAATCTGGATCAGCTCCGTTGTAGCCCCGTTTTTAGAGATTTGGGTACGGAGGAAAAGAGAGAGGGTTTTACTTTCTGACACTGTGTGAGTTCTCTGATACATATTTATGTATAAAAGACATCAAAAAGTGCATTTTGCATAATAGTTCCCCTTTAAAGGTTGTGTCTTAATCTTTTGAGAAGATTTTGGGGGACTTTTTTTGCCTTTATTCGATAGTGCAGCGGAAGTTGAAATCTCGATGGCTCCCTCAACAAAAAGCATGGTCGCATGACTTCAGGTCAAAAGTGCTAAGCTAAAGATGGCTAATGTTTGGTGTCATAACGCTGATTGTCATTATATTTTATTCTCTTTTAGCTTCTTGTCAGCAACCGCTGTTCTTAAAACATGTAAACGCTTGAGAGGTTCACCAGGGGGGTATAAACTGACATATTTATGTCCTAGAGTAAATCTCTTCAGCTTGTATAGACCATATTTCAGGCATCTCACCAAAAACTCAAAAAAATGGACTGGACCAGATCGAGGCAGCCTGGAAGGGCTAAAATGCTGACTCATTCCTGGGTTTACAACGTGTCTCTACACCAAGCTCTTGGGAATAAACAGATCCCTGAACTCTTCCTTCCTCATCATTTGTTCGGTAACACGTCTATTTTATGAAGCATAGTGCAAGACACCAACACACATTGTTAGCTACAACAAGTTGTATTAAGCTGCATCAAGAGATCACTGCAGTGCCGTGGAGTTGCCCCCCGGCTGGCACCAATTCACAGTGCTGGAAAGTAACTAAATATATTTAATCAAGTACTGTAGTTAAGTAAACATTTGAGGTACTTATACCTTACCAGTGTTTTCATTTTATATTACTTTATACTTCTATATTTTGGAAGCACATTATTTTTTATTTACTAGTTACTCTATACATTCTGATTTTGACAGATAACAATAACTAGGAAAAACTTTTAAAATATGATTATTTTGTATAAATTAAACCCATCTACATTACAGTACATTATAAAGAGTACTATTACTCCCAATACTTTAAGTACATTTTCCTATTTGTACTTAATTCTCAATGGAGTAGTTTCACTTGAATGAGTATTCCTACAGTGTGGTTTTAGTACTTTAACCCAAGTAAAGAATGTGAATTTATTTCCACCACTGCATCAGAGCATCACTCCAACTGACGCTTTAACTTGTGACACTGTTGCCACTGTTAGCTAGCCTACTGTTTCTGCTTAAACTGCATTAACTTTGCTAAAAATAACAACAGCTTTTGTTGTTTACAGCTTATGTGTTGTTTCCATGCTCTTCAGCGTTATACAAGGAGATAATGTGTGACATTTTTCATTTTGTATCACTTCTCTCTGTTCAGTGTGCAATTATCAGCACTTTTCATAAACACCCACCTGCCACCAGTCTCTCTCCCCGACCGGCAGCTCCACTCCATAGCTGTCCAGAGCCAGGTGCAACGTTGCTATGGCAATGTGTTGTGGTGTGTGGCGGATGCACATGGCTCCATGGTAACAGTCTCTAAGCAATGCCCAGGAAGTCTCTGCAACGGGGGTTCGAGACCACGCGTGGCGGTTCACCAGCGACTTCACAGACATCAGGTAGTGGAGCAAATACTGCAGAGAAAATATACAGCAGCATCACAGTGCTAGTTAGTTTAGGCAACACATAAATAATGTGTGCAAGGGTGATCAGCCAATCAGGTATACTTAAATGGACTCCTCTGCACTAAACACTTTATACCTGACTTAAACTTGCTGTACCACTAAAGCAAGGTCAATAAATAAAATGCAGAAATGAGAAAAGCTTAAAGATTTACATCAGCAAAGGCAAGTAATACAGCATGAGCAACACATATTTGAATTAACTTATTCAGCCCAGATCACACTGCACTCACAAACAGTGGTGTAAAGTTACTAAGTAGATTTACTCAAGTACACATTTGTACTTCTATCCCACTACAATTCAGAGGTACATGGTGTACTTCTACTCCACTAAATGTATTTAATGCCTTTAGTTACTTTACAGATGTGGATGAATGATGTGAAATATAATCAAGTGTTAAATCAGACTTTAGTTCCACCTGGAGTAAATCCACAAGCTACCCTTTAGTATACAAAGTAATTCAAACTAGCTGCACCTTTACCAGCTTTGAGAAAACTTTAATGATCAATCATTATAAAACATATCATATATATTATTCTGAAATGGACCAATCTGCACAATGACTACTGTCGCTACTTTCACTATATTTTGATGAGAATACTTTTGTAATTTTACTTGAGGAACATTTTAAATGCAGGACTGAGTACTTTTCCCACCTCTGATCACAAACACAATTGAAACACTATGACAACATCAGGCTGCAACAGCAGGGGTCCACACTGAAAACAGGAATCAGGCGTGTGCACCAACACACTCATCCCCTACCTTGTGAGGGTGTTCAAAGGAGACGTGGAAGTTGAGCTGTCGGAGGATGAGCAGCTCGCACTGCACCACGCTGTCCCTCAAATCCCAGAACTCCTTGTCACATTCTAGAGTAACACTGCCACTGTTGAAATACCTGGGGAGGAAGACAGGGAGTAGGGAGCGTTCAAGAGGACGACATGCAACAGTGACACATCTGCTAAGTTACTTGTCCTGTGTGAGGCATGAAATAGCCTGTATGCAAAATTGGTCTGGTGTTACTAAGAGGTGTAGTTGGTGTACGATTTTTTTTCATTATTGGTTCTTTTGGCAATTATTAAAGAATCAATTAATCACATGAATCATCCAATCAATATAAGGAATAATCCTTTATGCAAAATGGTTGCAGATTTAAATGCTGCTGATGGCTTTGACTACTATCTGCTTAAACTGTGGTGTAAAGCGAGGTCAAGTTCCTGGTAACACCCAGTGGGGATTTTGTTAGTGGGTGGACGGGGCGGCGGGGGGGGAGACACTATGGACGCGCCATTGTGAAACTGTCAACGGGGGGGGGGGGGGGGGTATCAGCGCAACTTTACATGAATGCTTTTAAACAAAATATAATAATAAAGGGTGCGGTGGCCGGCCGTCAATGGAACCGAGCCCGGCTTTCTGCGCGACTGTCACTCCCAAATGCGGCACATAGAACTGCCAATCTTGTGGGACCGCGGGACACAATGATAAAAATGCTGTCGGTGTGTAAGTCCCGCAAAAGCGGGACACCTGGCCCACACGGTGGGCTGCCTCTCACACACACGGCTTCAATCAAGTTTGCATGAAATACTTGAGGGCTACGTTTTTATTATAATTAGCCTGCAAAATGTATTGATGTTATTCGTCATTATTGACTAACTATACCACACTTGCAAGCTGATAACACTGGCCTGTAGGACCGCATGTTATCGGGGTGTTGTCTAGTGTCTTAAGATTTATTACCCTTTATTTAGTATGATATACATGCAATACTAATTTTTGACACTTCGGTGGCGGGGGTTTAGCTGGCAGCCGGGTGTATAAAAGGTGACAGGTGACAGGAAAGGACGAGGACACAGGAGGAAAGAGGCCATAACAATTGTCCACCCAGCTCGGCAGATTGCTCATACGCACAACCCTTTGACAGCAGTAAATAATTAAAAACCGTTTGGTACCGGTAAAGCTAAATAACCTTCATTCTAAACCTGCAGGCAAAAGACAGGAATCATCTGTTTGTGTCTGCGTCTGGATCGACTCTAAACCATCACCTTCAGTAAAGCAGGCGGAACCCGGCGGTCCGGATCCAGACCTATACGGACCGGACCTATAATCCAATACATTAATAGGGAGTTTCAAATTTTGAGCGGGCGATTCTATTTAAACGCGCTGCCCGACGGGGGGCGAAAGAAGAGCAAGTGAGCGATACAGGGAGAGAACACAGAAGAAGGAGATGAGAGCGGCGGCAAGAGAGAAGAAGGAGAGGAAAGTAGTGAAGGGAAATAATTTAGGGCGATAGCAGGTAATAGATGCGGCAACATGCCGGATCCTTTTACAGAACTCTGAGTCTTATGAGTCAGTCAATTGAAGAGATCGCGGATCATACGAGTCCTTTGAGTCATATGAGTCCAGCATCACCAGACACGTAGATCAATGCCTACGGGCGGTGAAACCGAAAAAAGTTGGTTGCAATTTCACGAGCATATTAAACTGACGTTACTACTTAACCCTCCGCTACAGCCAGTGCGCTTTTGGCTTTAAAAGAGGCATCTTGGGGCAGGTTTTTTTTTTTTCCTACCATTTATGCTTAAAGCTTGGGGCTTGAAATTACAAAATTAAAAAATTGAAATGTAGGATTGATATGTTTCAGCGAGACTAAGGGCACGACATTCAGAGGGAAAGGAGGGCAACTTTTGAGGGCTCTGCCTTGCGTAAAGAACAGGCTTTTTTTTTTTTAAAAAGGTCATACGTTCCAAACGGCGTCCCATACTTACTCAGCACAGCGGGACACATCTCCCACTCCTCTGACCGCGGGTATACGTTTTACGTAGTTGCGTTGAGTTGAGGCGGTTGCTGTTTTAGTGAACCTGGTATTTTTCGGTAAGTTTTTTACATTGTATTTCAGCCCATTTGTTAATCATGTGGCAGTATTGTGTTTTGTGCAGGTTGCAACAATCGCAGCCTGTCAGGACATCGACGTCCACAGTAAAAAGGACCCGGGAGCTAGCGTTCGTTCCTGGGTGGGGCGTTTGTGGCATCCACCCTCCGCCTGCAGCACATAGCTCTCCACAGCTTTATCAGGCCAAACCGTATTACTTCTCTCTTCCCCCCTTCGCTGCTCTGCTCCTCCTAATCTCCCCTCCCCGGAACCAGAGGCAGGCGTAAGACGTAGTGTGGGTTGCATTAGGTAACGGATGTGGTGGCTGTACTGCTCCAGCGTCCCTCCTTTGTTGTTTGTTTGTTTCCCCCTGTCCTGTGTTGTTTGTGTGTCGTGGTGGCATTGTCACTCCTGGACTCCCCGGCTCAAACTCCCAAGCTCACCTGCTGGCAATCAGCTGTGGCACGCCTCCCCGACTAAACAGCCTGCTTTACGCATCAAAGCGCATTTCCAACAGGCATATCAAGCGGAGGTCCACCAACCTTTCTGCCGCCAGATCGTCAGTAATCAGGTATCCTCGGCGCTCGTTCCCTCCCGGTACACAGCACCGTAGTATGCAGGAGTTCAGGGCATTTAGGTAACGCGAGACTATGGCTGATAGCTTGCGGCATTAAGTTTCGTTAATGGATCAGTATAACAGTCCTGCCCGAGTAACGTTGACTATATTATCCACTGGCTACTTTAGTTATAGGCCTGATATATGATGGCTAACTTCACAATGTTGTGATGTGAGGCGTTAGCTAACATTACTGTAGCCTAACGCCGGATCACTCAGCCAAGATAGCTGGGCCCACGTTCTCGCAACTGGTATGCTCCCCTCACACCACCAGCTCAAATTTCTCTCGCGCGATGGCCCGTTATTCTCTTCATAATCCTTGGGCTGCTCCTGGTCTCATTGGACGGCCTCGAAGGCGCATAATTATGAAGGTTGTGGTCGTCAATAATTGCATTCGACCATATTTATGTTCACCTTCTTCTGTGTCTTCTTGTCGAAAGCTAGGCATCTGGGATCCATGTTTATTAATAGCGGTGTACACCGGACGAGCTCTGCCCCCTTGTTTCGCCCATGTTACGTAACACGGCGGGGCACGTGCCGACGGCCTTTTTTATCGGCGGAAGTGAACATTTTCTTACCAAAAAGCGAGCAGATGTCACTGTAGTGTATATTTCTTTGCAAAATCTACGTGTGATCTCATCATTTTCGCTGCCCACCCATTTNAGTATTTTACTCAAAATACCAAACAGATCACCCATTATAGCCATGCCTCATATCCCTCTATTTCAAAAGTGCTGATTTGGGGTATAAAGCTTAACAAAAAAAAAAGAAAAAAAGGAGGGGGCTGAGCTCATGCGGGAGATTTTTGTTAAGCTTTATACCCCAAATCAGCACTTTTGAAATAGAGGGATATGAGGCATGGCTATAATGGGTGATCTGTTTGGTATTTTGAGTAAAATACTTCATAGACATGTTTTTTATATATTTTATATATATCTGAGACCTATGCTATTGCCTAAAAATAGCATGATAGGAGACCTTTAAATAAATAGTAGTGCCATCCTGTCGGGACCTTATATTACATTTACCGTGCCGAATGATTGAAAGCAGCTGGAGACGAGCAAGGATGTCCTCCAGCTTTGTACCACTGTGCTCTTCTACCAAAGGGACATTAGCACCTGAGCACGCAGCTGCAGCTGTCTTCAAAGTACAGGGGCCTCTTTAGTATTAAGTGAAGGGTGGTGGCAATTTTAGTTTTCCATTGTCAAACAGTTTTTACAAATGAGGTCTCCGTGTAAGAGCTTTGATTTTAAGAGACATTATATCCAAATGCAAATAGAAAATGTTAAGATTCGTTACGGTTTCCCACTTACGTCCTCAAGGCGGTGAAATGTAGGTCGCTCTGAACGCTGTGTGGAGCTTTGATGTTTAATGAGGCCAGGTGTGGAGCTGAAGTGTGTGTTTGTGTGTGTGTTCAGGTGCTGTGTGTGGACGTGACCAAAGCAGACATCGATGCTGTGATCTCTGACCTTCTGCAACTCTACGACATGGAGGCCAAGTGTATCTGAAGGGCGCACATGACAGCTGATTTGTCAGTGTGTCTGGGGGCAATGGAGATCATGTGCATGCTCCATTCTGCATGTCAGTGTCGGGGTTCAGATGTGTACTTGCGTGAGAGAAAGGATCATTTTGTTCTTGCTCCAGTTATTCTCAGATGAGAAATCCCAGCTGCACTGCCGAGTCCTCCCACCGGGGAGAGACATTTCTTGCTTTGTGGTCTCCAATGCTGAAATCTAATGTCATCACACAGTTGTTGTAAATAATAATCAATAACTCCACCATATTGCATATTGAGTGGCATTGTCCTACATGTTTGTGCATATAGATGAAAGCATGTATTAAAGTTGAGTCTTAATTAGGATGCAGACTAGATAGATCTACATAATAACAAGGACAATTGAATGTTCCTTACTGTATCAAACGGGATTTAAAACTATCATTTAAATGGTCTTGACATTGCATATTATTATATCAAATGTAAATTTCACATATCAATGCAATCGGCCTGGCTTAGTGTTGATACTGTACATCATATTTTTTGGGATATTCTAGCATATTCTGTGTTTCTTCAGCACTGCCATTTGCAGAGATGTTCTCATGGATGAACTCATAGATTGCTTGTCCTTTTGGTGGAGGACCTATTGGATGAAAAAGATGTGAGGGCCCGTCCTGCTGTATTTTTTCAGACTATTTAAATGTCAGTTTGAATTTGGACTGTGTATTGTTCAAATGAACTCCTCCTCTATCCTGTTTCAAGGATATATCTGCTGATGAACTATATTTTATTCTCGTCAATAATTGACATGCAAAGACCAACAATAAAATGATTTGAATACTAACAAGTATTGTACTTTAGTAGGTTTTTCTTTGTTCTTTTCTGTTTTTGGAATAAAAGCAAAAAACCACAAATAAAGTTGTCATAATATAATCTCATCTAGTTCAGAAGAATCTACAATGAGCCCATCTGTGAACACGGCAGCGTGACCTCCCAGGGCTGAATAATGGAGAACATTTAGTTGTCTACTTTTTGCATGCAAACGCAGAAATGTGCATGTTTTAAATCTCCAATGAAAAAGGGAAGCCTTCAGTAAAACACATCATATCACACTAAGACAGGACACATGAAAAGATATGCAGGAAAACAATCACATCACCAGCTTCATTCAGGAGCTCCAGATACTTGAAGGCTGAATCGTGTTTCAATACAAATATATAAAATGCTGCCGGCTGGCTTCAACAAGACAAGAGGCAGGGTTATTTATATATCACATTTCAATACAAGGCAAATTAAAGCTTTACAAAAAGCGTTAAAAGAACATTAAGACAGAGCAAAAAGCTAAGAGAACACAAACTGAAACAAGCTAATATAGAATGAAGTAAGGTATCAAATACAATAATACAATGTACAGTGAAGTAAGATATGAATAACTGAACACTGCTGCTCCATGATGAGCTCTGACTCTGGGACAGGAAGCAGACCTGATGCTCCATGATGAGCTCTGACTCTGGGACAGGAAGCAGACCTGATGCTCCATGATGAGCTCTGACTCTGGGA
>NW_011346317.1:5863-10452 GCF_000735185.1 Notothenia coriiceps | reverse complement strand
CACCCTGGCTCCTCCACCTGTAACATCACTGCCCCTCCACCTGCCATACAGTAGGTTACTAACAAGATTACTTATATAATACAGTGATATAATACATGTTTAGTATGCTTACTTATATAAAACAGTAGTATTAAACTTACCTTGTGTTTTCACTCTCACTTTTAAGTCCCTCTCCCTTTGCCATCAATCCAAAATCAGCTGAGCTGCAACATTATAGAGACAGGTAATAATCAACATAATCACAAGGACACAATATGGCTCTGCTAAAAACACTCACTCTTACACGCACCAAAGTTATATTTATCTAATATTTAACTCCCTCCACCCCCGCATACAATCCCGTTTAGAAGCCCCTCTTCTCTAATTCAACAACGTTGGACGAAATGACATTAAGAGAACGGAATTTACAATTAAAAGGCTGTTCAACGTGTGTTGCTAACTTGATCCGTTATCCTAGCTTTATCTGTTATCTGTAAACGTTCCCTAAATCTACTAATTTAGGGATAATCCACTGACATCCTTTAATACACATGTTAATTTGAATCAGATGTACTGATAATATCCGCAATATAAATCTTTAAACTTCTTCTTACCTTTAAAAGTCCGTCACGAACGGTCTATTATGCTGCAACTCTACAGCTCTGCTAGCCTTGGCGCTAACTTCCGGGGAACGATTGAGAGGCTCCACGATCCGCCATTGCTCTAAAAAAGTGGAGTTGGAGTGAACGGAGATGACGTAACTCTCAGTCTATACGGCGCTGGCCGTGGCAAACTGCTGAAGACACGCCCATAAGCAGCTCTCAAGGTCAAAGTCCCCTCCTTCAACACTCACCTAGACGTCAACATGTGGTTAACATGCAGCATGGGGAGACGTTCAGGCCTAACCTAAACCAGAAGGAAGTCGGACATTTTGAATGTAATGTTTGGTTTTCTGCAATTGTTCGCCTTTTGCAGGTGCCGCACTTTAAGAAACTCCTCCTACAGATTTAGTTTGACATTATAATTGGTCAGGATCATCTAAATGCTTTGACGATGAAAAGTTATGAAAATCGTGAGTTTTCATGCAAAGACCTTGCCGTGGTGTGGTTGCCATTTTGGGTAATTTTGTATTGCTGACAAGTTGCCCCGTCCCCATACTTTAGCCCCCCCGCTCACATAAATCGTGCAGTGTGTTACAGACCCTTGCTGTATTGTTTCACTCGGCTAAGCCTGGGCATAGACCCGGCAACCTGCCGCTAACCCCAAACTGTGTGGCTGCTACCAGCTTTTATTTACATTTGTCCTCTAGGAACCATGTCATCTGACGAAGAACAACCAATCAAAAGCGGTAGATGTCTTCGCTTTCTTCTGTAAATATCCATCTGCAGAAAATATGAGGGCATCATGTATCATTTTATTTGTTAAAATAACTACTCGGAGTCTTACAATGTGCTCCCTTGTCTTTTGTTGGTAAAGAGTCGTCAACCAGCATCTAATACATGTTGACGTGTATTGTGTAAAATGTACTTCAATGGCTTTTTGATGTGAAAGACACTCATAGGATGGAGAACATTGTGTTTCTTTAGAATTAACTTTTATCTGTGGTTTTGTCAGTTAGCTTGATGGCACCTTTAAACAGAGACAGGCTGTATACTGAATGGAAGTCAATAGAATGTCCTCACATGGATAGTAAAACAAAGATGTGTGTGTAACCCTGGGCATGTTTACTCTAGCACACTGTTTCTCAACCTTTTTACACCAAGTACCACCTGAGAAAATAGTCTCTCTCTCTCTCTCCCCCAAAGTGTGAATGTAGGCCTCCTGCAACAACCTACATCGTAACAGAAAATGTCCTATTGGGAATTCAGTTCCATAATAATGAAGCCTCCAGGAGCAGATGAGCCTAAGGGCTAATAGCTGTGTGTGTGTGTGTGTGTGTGTGTGCTTTTTCAGCGTTTGACCTCAGTCACAGCCTTCTCTCCATTATTTGAGCAAATGCCTTCGTCACAAGTTTGAGAAACCGGCTCGAGATACACTTTTTGTTATATTCCATGGAATGCTCTTAACATCCCGATAGCAATGAATATCTAAGTGCTTTGACAAAAAATCCATTAAAAAATGTCGTCTGTGGAAGGCTCTGTAAGGAAGTGGCATATTTTTTCCGGTTGTGTATTTTCAAATTCTAGCTGGTTTCTCCAAAATTACCTACCCCACCTTTGAATTAAAAAATTGTTTTAAAAAAATAAAAAAATAATAATTAAAAAAAATAATAATTAAAAATGTTATATGTCAGATTCCTCCACGTACCACTAGCGGGAGCTGGCGTACCACTGGTTGAGAACCACTGCTCTAGGGAACTAACATTCATACACACTCATACACCATATGAGGGAGCAGCTCAGGGTTAAGTATTTTGCCCAAGGATGCATCGGCTGGGGACCACAGTCGCCCTGAGTATGAATATGTCCTTTCACTGCTTTCTCTTTTACTATAGTGATATCTGTCTCTGTCTCTTTGCCCGGTCTAACCTTCTGTAAGGCAAGGCTTCACTACACCATATCAAAACATATTGAATTCACTTTGTGTATTTCAACATACATGGACAGCTTTTACTTCCCATTTATGCTGTTCATCATTAGCAGGCCCTATTATTATGTTTGGGGGTTTTCCCTTTCCTGTAGTGTGTTATAGGTTTTAGTGCATGTTAATGGTCTGCAAAGGCTAATACCCCTGTGTTCCCTCCAGAGGGAGTTTCTCTCCCCCACACCCCTGCCTGAAACGTCTCCATTGGACTCCTTTGTTA
The DNA here is from genome assembly GCF_000735185.1 of Notothenia coriiceps. Taxonomy (NCBI): domain Eukaryota; kingdom Metazoa; phylum Chordata; class Actinopteri; order Perciformes; family Nototheniidae; genus Notothenia; species Notothenia coriiceps. Next base: position 7,670 of record NW_011346317.1, on the reverse strand, counting down.
ACTTCCATAACATATTTTCATACAAATGTAACATGTATATTGGTTAGTTGTTGACCAATCACAACAGACTGGCTCTAGTTTCAGACAGAGGATAAAAAGGGGTATACAGGCAGTATGAGAAGAATAAAGAGCTTTTGGAACATTAAAGCTTGGAGACATGTCACAGTAGAGACACTACATACAAATATGAACCTCAAAATGAGCATAATATCAACTAAAATGTTTTTAAAAGAGCATTTAGTCCAATAATATGAATCATATTGCAATTTCAATTTTAGTCAAAATAATCAGTTATTTTTTGTTATTTTAAATTGTGAAGCCCTACAGTAACCTCTTTAAGCCTGTAGAGGTCGAGAATACTGAACATTTGATTTCTTTAAAAAAGGAGAAAAACACAGATATTATTGATGACAGTTGCCAGATAGTAAAAACAAATCCCAGACAATGTTACAAACCAGCCATTACAGAGTAGCAATGTTATTGCAACTAATATCTTTAATACAGTATCTCTTCACTTTTGAACTATGCCCAGGTCTTGCCTTGTCGACAAGTCTTTTCCAATTTTAGGTGAAATTTAGAAAATGTTGGCCACTTTACAGACTTTTTCCTTTTGACAGCTGTTTTTTACAAAGTTCTCCTAAACATTACAGTGTCCTCATTAGTTCAAAACTTGGTGGAGACCAGTTATATCTGAGATTCTTCTGCTCCTCCGACATCTGTCTTAGAAAGAAGCTCCTGAACACCACAACAGCTTTTTTGTCATCTTTCTCCCATCTTTTTTTAAAGATGGTGGTGGTACCCCTGGTCGGTGGATATAGGTTTTCATTGTTATTTCTAATTTCATCATGTCCAAAAGACGCTGATGGTGTAACATATAAAAACAATCCTTCATCTTACTGTTCTCTTATTTCTCAGCTTTGTCAGACTCTCCTCTGCCTGGCACATCATGTTTCTTCTCCTGTCGGTGAGATATTCTACTATTGCCTTTCAGTTGTTGCAATAGACAAGGAGACACTTACTGTTTTATTCAGAAGTGTATTAATATTAAAAATAATGAGAAAGCTCTCACTGTGTCCACTTAGTTCTGAAATATTTATGAACAAAACAGTTTTTTTCTTGATTGTATTTCATTTTATGTGAAGAAATCCCTTTTCTTCTTATACAAACAGACTTTACAATACTTGCTAGAGATGAGCTGTAAAGTCAAGTAAAGAATGTACGTGATGCCATATTACGAGAAAGCAGGTGCAACTAAAACATGTATTAATGCTTGCATTGTATTTATGATGGCACCACTAATATGTATCCCGGCTCACTGCCTTATACTGGGTCACTTGAGCATATCATTAATGTCAATAGTTCCACCTGCACATATCCACATATCTGTGCAGTCACTATTTATGGTATCAGATCAAAAAAATGAATAGAATATTTATTTATTTTAATGTGGACATTTTAGGTTGAGACAGTTGCCCCATTATCGAATAAAAGACAAACATTGTAAAAAGTATTTATAAAATTAAGAAATTCAAGTATAATAGTTTGCAGTAAATATATAAAATAAAATAATGATATTTTTGTATTATGAAATAAAATGGAATGACATGCATTGTGAAGGGCAGTAACGTTGGACCCTGTCCCGCTCCTCCAGGGTCTTCTCCCTGCGCTCTCCAACCTGGTCAGACCTCCGTTCCCCTCTCCCTTGGACTCCGTCTAGCTTCCCTGGACAAGACCCTCCTGCTTACGGCCCAGTATTATTCAATAAACGTTATTATTGTGCTTGAAACTCTTTCCTCCTGTCTCTGCT
>NW_011346317.1:0-5798 GCF_000735185.1 Notothenia coriiceps | reverse complement strand
ACTCAAGACTCCGACCCCGAAACAGTGAGACGAGTCCTACTCAGGACATTACAGCGAAGTTGCGAGGTACCAATATAGAGATGTGTGACAATCCCGCTTCTAGACTACTAGACAAGTGACAAACACTAGGCGGCACAACTCCTAGATTTATTTTGTATACCGAGGCAAAAGAAGAACCCCTGCCGTAATTGGTCCCTCCCAGACCGAACTTAAAGAAATCTAGGGAACAAAGAGTTAGTAATGCTCAAAAGGTTTTCCGTTCTACAAATTGCGACGGATAACCAACCCGATTGGACTTTTTTTAGTTGATGTAAGTAATCTGTACACATTTAAGAGAACCTGTTGATTGTTTTACACAAACATAACGTAGAGTAGGAAAATAGAAAAAGGAATTGAAGATACTTGAGCCAATCAACCACAACCAAACTGCCTTCCGCCCTGTCTACTAGAAAAAAAAGTAATTGTCTAACCTCAGTGTCATCAATGTGAAATATAAAAAAAACTTGGCACAGGAATCAATGCAAACATTAAAGAAATATTAAAATACCAACTGACCAGAGTCTCAACAAGAAACAGAATGTTTTACGTTTAAGTAGTTTAGTTTAGTTTCTGGGATCTTGTGTGTTAGACATTCACTTTATTTTCTCTCTTCAGAGATGTACTCTGTGGATGAACATCGACCTGCACAGTCCGAGGGAGTGAGTCTGACTTTACACATCACAGCTTTCATTCAATAGATGCAAGTTGTTAACCTTATCCATCTTGAACTTAAAAATGATGCAAACCAAACCATGTTTAAGGTTGATCTATTCTGTCAAAATGATTTTTCTTTCACTGATGTTATGATCAGATTAACTTGAGAGATCTTCTCAAAATTGTAGAAAACCCTCTTGTCTGAAACACTGACTTTGATAAAATGAAAACAAAGTCATATTTATTTCCATAGAGATAACACCTTTGCTTACCGTACACATCTGTTTATTTGTTCAGGTACAAATTGCAGCAGAGAAAGAGATCCTTTTGAAAACTCTTAAGGATTTGAGCGACCATGAGCTCGACAGATTTCAGTGTTTGCTGCCGTTCACGTACTTCCAGAAGAGAATATCCTCCTTCTGTTATGGATATCCCAATTGGACAAGAAGTGCACTCCGTCTAGTGGATCAGATGGTGGAGACCTGTGGTCCGCAGTCTGTGGAGGTGACCAGGGAGGTTTTAATGGACCTGAACAGAACTGATCTAGTGGAGAGATTATCAGAGACTATCTTAAGACTCAAAGGTAAGAGAAAGAAAACTAAAACTGCTTCAGTACACTCTCATCTGTGTATCATGGATATGTAATACCTATATTTTAAAATTCATACACATGAGTTTTCTATTTTTCCAAATCTTTTGTATTGGAGTTTTGGGGATTTTAAGGAACAGTTCACTCTCAAAATGACCAGTTGTGCTGTATAACAATTACTCACCCTGAGTTCTCTCTAATTCTTGAAGACATCTGTTTTCTTGCATGCCTCCACTGTAAGTTACAAATCAAACAATGTAGACATTTCTATGAATTTAAGTAAATGGGGGGGTGGGGGGGCGCGTGTTTAATAACAGCACAACTATACCAAAACAACCTCCGAAGTAGTGAGCTAATGCCTGGATAAATGAGACTTTGATTATACTGCATGAGTTGTTGGGGAGTTTGTAAATGAAAGTTGTATATGTTAAGGCTAGCAGGGAACCCAGGAACAGAGCAGAGACAGAAGGCAGGAGTTTCAAGCACAATAATGAAGTTTATTCTACACATTACTGGGCTGTAGGCAGGGGGGTCCAAGGGAGAGGGGAACGGAGGTCTGACCAGGTTGGAGGGCGCAGGGAGAAGAGCCAGGAGGAGCGGGGACAGGGTCCAACGTTGGAGGTGGTCTGGAGACAGGAGCTAGGAGTCAGGCTGGCTTGAAGCTGCAGGCACTGGAGAAAACAGGTCGAACAGGGAATCGTAATCGAAGACTTTCCAAAGCTAGAGACTAGATGTGGTTACAGAGTCTACGATCTGGCAAAGTAGAGGAGTCAGGGCCGGAGTCTTATGGCAGAGGTGATTGGATTGTGGACACCTGGCAGCCTGGCTCCCACACACCTGTCTCCACTCCTGCACGCACGCACGCGTGTGCACACACACGCACACAGAGGAGGTGGAGGCCATGACAGTTGCATGTTGTTTTTATCGAATCAGAACATTTGTAAGACACATGCTTCATGTTACGTTATTTTGTACAAGATAATAAAGTAAGAGCATGTATCAAATAGGTTGTTTGTTTTATTTGAATATATTGAAAGTTAACAAAGTAATAATGGCTGAAAATGTTTAATTAAATACAACTTCATTTTTGTATGTAGGAATTAAACTATTGAATTGATCTGAATGTACAAAAAGAAAAAATGTTAGAGTTAGATAATCCATTTTAGTATACTTAACATGGGTTTAGTGAGTAAATAAATACTACTCAAAAATAGTTGAGCTGAAAATTATCAGTAGGATAATTAGGGTTGAAATTACTCAAAAATAATAAGTACAGTGAACTTAAAAATATATATATCTGGATCTAGATCATACTTGCCAACCTCGAGACCTCAGAAATCGGGAGCATTTCAAAACCGGGGTACTAGTGGCTTGCCGGAGCTGTAGATTAACATTAACATGCTTATTGTAGTTCTAAGTGCACTGCCTTGCGGCCTGTAGCACCATCCTCGATGGAGCATATGTGTGGGCTGGACCTGTATTTTACAGGAAAGGAGTGAGCAGAGGGTCGAGTTGTCGATTCTTGTTCAGTTTTCTGTGACTGTCTGCCTCACCCTCTCAGACTTTCAGTTGCGCGCGCTACTAAAGAGATGCGCTACCATGGAAACCAAACAATAGCTGTTGGCAAGTCCGAGTGGAAACAGTTGTGAGTAAATCTGATTTTGTCAGAAATCGGGAGAAATGCGGGAGAAATATGACCCCGGGAGGAAACCGGGAGAGGGCAGTGAAATCGGTAGCGGGCAGTGAAATCGGGAGTCTCCCGCAAAAATCGGGAGGGTTGGCAAGTATGATCTAGATACATTTGTTTTCGTGCAACCACTTACCTTAATAAAATTAAGTAAATTCAACATAACCATTTTTTGTGTGGTTACAAATAAAAAATATGAATATGCCAAAAGACGATCTTGTGTCTGTGACATTAAAAGTCCAGTACATTTTCACATGATTTTGACTGTTGATTATTAGGAATGTAAGTAATATCTCCTTTCTTTCTTCACTGCTTCTATCCTCTTGGCGTCTTAAGTACAACACAATAGTTTCAGGAAACTGAATAAATTAGTTGTGGAGATGTAATTTATCAGCATTATAAATGGAACATTCATCCCACTTTGTCATTTGCTTTTATTTGGCTAGAGAACAAAGCTTTTTAGCTTTCACATCTGACACCTATTGGCAATTGCTTGTGTTTTAGCACCATTCTTTGTGCTGCTAAGTAGGTGTGAGAGGAGCTTTTGTTCCATGAGAGTGCGGGCATGAAAGTGACTTTTGAAAAGCCAGACATCTCAGCACCTGGTAAAGTAATCGCAGAGTAATTGCTATTAATCAAGAACCTCATCAACCCCTCGCAGATGCGGTATGTTAATCCTGTGTTATGTGCCAATTCAAATCACAATGAATGTACATTTAACAGAGGAACAACGCTAAAAATGGAGCACTGAAAACAGCCAGAGTTACAGAGCATTAACTGAAAATAAAGTGGAGCTGGACTGGAGTAAAGCCAGGGAAAGTTGGCCAGTCGGCAGCTTGTTCAGTAAACTCTGTCGAGCGACTTGTCGACTATTCGCCGCCAGTTTACGAGCGGTGGGAGTCCCAGCTTTGTGTGCTCCGTTAGACAAAAACAGGGTGAGTGGTCGTGCGCAGCCGGTGTCAGCTTTATGCTTTACCACGTCGCTGTGTCGAAGCTAATTAAAAGTTGAGTTAATTAACTACTTAAGTAAGTAGAGCAGGCAGGATGGAGCCAAATCAATTAACTATTGGCAGGAGAGACGGAGCTGGGGGGTACTAGAGAGGGGCTCCACCAGCCCGAGCCAGAACCCACACACTCTGAGTGAATACACAGGCCACAGAATGCACACACAAAGCACATGCATGGTTACATATTCACAATTAGGGCTTGGGAAATAATATAATAATGATAAACACGCACAGGAAAATGGGAAGGTTGAAATATCATTTTTCCTAGCAGCTTGCACATAGTGAAATCATATTTATGTTGCAGGGAAGCCTTGTGTTGCTTTACAGTAAGTTAGACCTGGCAAAGAGAAAGGCACAGCTGTCACTACAGTCAAAGAAAAAACAGTGCTTTCACTGCTTTTTGATGTACACATAAATACTAGAGATACATTTATGTTATACACAAGAAAATGAGAAGAAAAAAAAGCCATGTATCTACAGTATGTTCAAATTGTAATTTATCCTGCCCAGCTGCACATGGAAAGTTAATTATAGTTTGTCTGGTGCAGTGAAGCCCTGATTTACAGGAGGTCAGACCTAGCAAAGAGAAAGAGACATGTCACCATAGTAAAAGAAAAAAATTTGTGCATGAATACTATTTTTACAAAGGTTCACATATATAGACAATCAATGTTTCTAAATATATACTAAAGACACTATGATAAACACAAGGAAATAGCAATAAAAAGCTTTGCATAAACGTTGAAATTCCAATTATCCAGCCAACATGCACATAGTTAAATCATATTTTGTTCTGCCCTTGTGTTGCTTCACAGAGAGTTAGACTTGGCAAAGTGAGGTAAACTCCCTAGGGAACACGGGGATTTTAGCCTTTGCAGACCATTTACATGCACAAAAAGCATAATAGGGCCTCTTTAAAAATATAATGAAATGAACATGGTGTGATTTGTTAAGGGATAAACTGTTTGTAGGCATATATATATATTTATAAAACGGACAAGTCAAATCAAGCAATCTGATTGGTTCTTAGCCGTGATATACTGAGCGTATACCGCAGGTAGAATTGTAAGTTACTTTTCAAAACAAGTCAGTATCCCTCCGCGTCTGAGAAAAACAGAATACCGTTGGGCTGAAAAGCAAACTGCCTGCAGTTTGCTTTTCATACTGGAACAAGAAAGCAGCGGAGAAGTAACGGGGCAGAAGCCCTCCATTTTGACGCAGCGGTCCAGACAAAGACATCAAACGGCAAAACATATTCCGTGTGCAGTTCCTTTGACATTAGGGCAGGGATATCTAGATACTTTTGAAGGTTTAACATAATGAATTGTGCTACTTTTAAAGCAAGCAACGATGTTTTCAAATCTGTAATCAAAGAGGTCTGCAAAAACGCTATCGACCAATCAGATTGCTTGATTTGACTTGTCAGTTTTATAAATATATTTAAATTTCTTCCGTTACGAAACAAACTTACAAAGCATAAAATGGAAACATTTAAGATTAACTTCGACCTCCGGGGGGGTCTTACTATAGTATGGAGGAGTGGATTGAGCAGTGCCTATCTCCAGAAAAAAAAAAGCACCTAAACTACGACATGCAGAGCTACGTGAAGAGCAGGTAGACCAACTGGAAAAGTAGCACCATTCAAAAGCTTTCTGATGCGGGTCTTGAAACAAAGCAGAGAAATTATGAGCGTTAGTGGCCACAGGTGCGAAAGCTCTCTCCAGAGCTACTGGAAGCCCAATCTCGGAGAAAGTCCGAGAAAGTGGAGCAATATCCTCGCCACGCCAAGCAACAGCCTCGAACAACCTCAAACAACCTCGAC
>NW_011346316.1:0-1955 GCF_000735185.1 Notothenia coriiceps | reverse complement strand
GGGGGGGATCATCAGGTTCCAGGTCACTGTGTGTGATGCAATCTTTGAATTCACTCAGATCAAATATTTCACATTGATTGCGTTAGTAGTTCATCAAAGCAGCTTACTCCTGCCCTGTCAACAACCTCAGTGAGGAGCTCTTGTGAGTTGCATAATGCGTTCATGCCACATTACAATAGTCCTAAGTCCTATTAAGACGACCCTGAGTCTAGAGTGTTGAACACGTCGTCCTGCGACTTCAGGTTATGAAATCTTTAGGCCAGATAGATTATCTTTATGTGTCTTCAGTTAAAAGACACCATGCTTGTTTTAATGGAAGTTTATTCGGGGTTAATTATAATGTTCACTCTTCTCTGTTTCCTATCAGTGGGGTTTCTTAATGTAGAAACAACTGTTTGACCTCATGATTTGTTAGAAAAGGCGCCTAAAATGTCATGTTTTATATTACTATTATTTTTAATTGTGCTTGTGGTGTTGTCGCACAGCTCTAATTTCGTTTTTATTAATTATAATACCTTGTTTTTCCACATTCATTAGTTTAGTTAATTTTTTTATAGATGTTCCTGTTTGTAGCCTTGAGGTTGGTCGATATTGTTGGCTGTTGTTAAAGGGGGAGTCATAGGTTTTGTAAACGATTGTTGATATTTCAACTGAACACTCAGTTCAAATACAAATAAAAAGATTTACCGTCTCTGATGCTTCTCTCTTTGTACGTCCTTGGCCTTTCCCCCTGTTCTGTGTAGGAGTATTACGCCACCTGTAGCTGATTGGCTGAAATGGAGAGTTGTCTAGCTCCGTCTGGCTTCATTTGTTTCCTATTTCCAGAGCTAGGTCTCCAGTATTTGTAATGTTTCTTAGCACACTCAAACGAAGAGACAGTGGGACGTGAGGAAATATTATCTGAATTTGTAAAAGTGTATTGCATTTGATTTTATCACTTCACTTACAGTATGCCGTTTGCCGCAAAACATTTGTTCACAATGTAGTTCCAAAATGTTTGTTTTTGAAGTTGTGCTTGTAAAAAGCAGACACTGCTTTATATACAGACAATGTTGGAAAGAAACGAAGTACATTTACTCAAGTACTTCACTTAAAGGTGAGGTAGGCCGATGTAATTTATTTCAGAAACACTTTTTGTTGTATTCCATGGAATGCTCTTAACATCTCGATAGCAATGAATATATTAAAACTAAAAGCTTTGACAATAAATACATACAAAAAATCATCTGTGGAAGCCGTAGTACTGTAAAAAGCACGGCCAATCATCTGAGCCGGTGTCGGTACCAGATGTGTTCGGGGTACCATATGTGTTCGGGGTCCGTCTCTTACCAGTGACGTCACGACGTCACGACGTAATGATGTCAATGACGTCACGCATTGTGATTGGCTGTACGGTAATTTACCCACGCTGTCTAGAGGTAGGTTTTGGATCATTACATTACATTGCATTTAGCTGACGCTTAAGTGCATTCGACCAACAAGATAAAAACTTGAAGAAATACAATAAAACTTGAAGAAAAACAAAGACGAATGAGGAGAAGAACAAGAGAAATCGAAGGTAAGAAGTATATAACGTAATATGGTAGGTAATATGTAATATGTTCAGTGCCGTTGGTACGTTAGTTCAAACAGTAACAACGGACTATTTTTCTTAGCGTATGCATGTCAATTTAAATCAATACATACAACTATTTCACATGTACAATATTTTCTTAGCCCTAATACTTAATACTACTTATTTCGTTTTGATTGTTATATTTGATTATATTATATATTATCAATAAATTATATATTATATATCAATATGATATACTTTTCTATATAATAGATTATCAAAAAAGTAAGGGATAATGTGCAACAATCACAATCAAGTCCACAATCGAATCCATAAAGACAAAGTAAATCTGTTTACAGTTGTTTCATATGGATGTTGAGAGGTATCCATATATCTCTTC
>NW_011346315.1:0-8418 GCF_000735185.1 Notothenia coriiceps | reverse complement strand
CATTGACTTCAATAAATAATTTTTCCGAAATAAGGTTCCATGGAGGTCCCCCGGAAAGAGAGGGACTTCACCTTTCTATAAAAGCTCTCAGTGATCCTCCAGTTATTGTTATGTGTTTGTTTTTCTTACAAATTAACTTTGGCCATCTCTTAAACTGCCACATTTACATTTCAAAGCTCCTTATCAGTGAGGCTACACTGCTAAGATGCTCACTGGAGCTGAAGCATTTGGTTAACATTTTACTTGCAAAACATCAGCATGTTGTCAGTGTTAGCATTAGCATTTTGCAATCTCTGAGTGCCCCTATTATGGCATTGATGTTATGTCTTTATTTTTTAATAACAAACTAACTTTGGACAACTCTTTTTTTTTGCCATGTACCAATTTTAAATCTCAAAACCCCAGTAACAATCAGGCTATAAGTTAGCATGCTAAGATCGAGCACATGGTTAACATTTGACCTGCAAAACATCAGCATGTTGTCGTTAGCATTTTACAATCTCTGAGTCTCTCTTAAGTCACTCTTAAAGTACCACATTTAAATGTCAAAACTCCAATAAAAGTCAGGCGATAGGTTAGCATGCTAAGATGCCAACACAGTCTCACGGCATTTCATGTTATAGTCATGAAATTAATCTATTGATTCGTGTTCACCAACACGATTTTGCCATTTTTTTCGTGTCACACAGAACGATTTTAAAAGCATTGTAAATAATAACAAATTAGAAGGAAAAACATATTACAAAAAATACAGATTTCAGTATTCTGACACAGAACGATTTTAGAAGCAATGTATTTCTATTGGTAGTATGTTTCGTGCCAGCACCAAATAATAACAAATTAGAAGGATTTCAGTATTCTGAGGCTCTGAGCCCCATTTATTTTCCTCGTGGACGGCAAAAGAACTCCGGCATTATACAATTTAAAATAAAAGGGATAGGGTTAGGCTTAGGGTAAGATATTGAGTAAGAACATGTTTTTATGAACCACACAGCTTCCGGTCTTCCAAGACCCGACCGGACAAAAAGACGTGGTGCAGGCACGAAACACACTACCAATAGAAATACATTGCTTTTAAAATCGTTCTGTGTGACACGAAGAAAATGCGAAAATCGTGTTGGTGAACCAATCAATAGATTAAATTAATTTCGTGACTATAACACGAAATGCCGTGAGACTGGGTTGAAGATGTTTGGATGGTGCACATGGTTAACATTATACCTGCAAAACATCAGCATGTAGCCAGTGTTAGCATTAGCAGTTTGCCCCTGTGGTAATTGTTATGTGTTTATTTTTTAATAAAAACGAACTGCTGGTTACTTTTATAGAACTGAATGTCAATAACAAAGCTCCAGAATTGTCGTTAGCATGCTAAGATGCTATGATGGTGCACGTAGTTACCAACAGTGTTACCATTTAGTGCAAAGCAACACTGTGTCTCAGAGCGGCCTCACAGAGCTCTTGGTTTTTTTGAAAAGGGAAAGGAGGCATCCATTCTTGTCTTAAACCACTTCAATGCTACAACTCAGGTCAGAAACACAACCTCACATGTTTAAAGCGTGTTTGTCCTCCTTCAGAAAGTAATTTATATTCGTTGTAAAGCAAATGCAACAGGGGGACAAAATCCTTCAAAGTCAACAGAATACGAGACTTTCTGTTTAATTCTTATTTAACTGCGTTAGCGTGCACAACCTAATACGTTCAAACTTCCATGCTGGTCATATTGAAAGGCTTGTGTGGCTTCAAACAATGTCACACATTCAACCTGAGCTGGGGAAGTGTGTGTTTGACCGCCTGCATTGATCCTCATGTGTGTGAAGTTAATGATCAACCTGTCGTGTCTGCAGACGTTATTTCTCTAAAAGCTTCAGAGACAACTCGTATAAAAACCTGTTCAGTGCTGTTTATAATTCTCACTAACTTCTTCTTTAAAAATAATTCACAACGCTTGTTAAGTTGGCTTCATAACAGACAAAGTGTCCGGTACAGTTTTGATGTTTTATGATAAGAGGTTGAGTTTAGGAGGTGTTTTTTTTTTTTAAACAAACACACCCGTAGTGTGCGGGTCAACTTCCTGTTCCAGGCTGCTGTGTTGTGTGTTGAGCTGCTTGCACACAGTATACATGGGCTGTTGTTTTTTTATGCTAATACTTTTAAGTACAATGTTAACGCAGGGCTTTTACTGGAGCTGCTCTGGTCTCCCACACTTTAAAAAATATACAGATTTCAAAAGAGTTGAAGCTAAAAACATTAAATTAAACATCTACTTGTAAAAAGCCCCCTCTGCATTTGTGATAAAGGGCTTTATCAATACATTTGATTGAGTCAAACACACAAACTCATATATTATGAGCTGTTGTGAAACGATCTCTTACACTACAGGTCAGGATTAAGGATAAACAAACACAAAGAAGATTACTCCGCCCTGTGCAAAGAGTGTGCTCCTCAACAGATCAGTCATTTTGATGGGTTAGGGTTAGGGTTTACTTTTGCTTATTTTATGACATTTGATTAGTGGTGGCTTGTTTTAGATTCGTTTATTTGACCGTTTGAGTTTATTTTTGCATAATAACACGTTTCCGTATAATTCAGTGTCTAAAATTGACAACTTAGAGAACATAAAATGCCCTTATATGTTTCCTTTAGTGAAGAAAACATAGTTGTTGGAAAAACATTGGAAGAGTATTCAGTATTTTCCCAACAATAGTATTATAATATTCTACAATAATACAACACTATCTAATCTACTTAAGCTTTTTACACTTTGAATATATCAATTTAAGATTTTCTTTTGTTTGTTACTTATTGAGAAGACCTGAACCCTTATCCCTCCATTGCATTTTATATATTATTGAATGATTGATCGAGAGCAGCTGTTCCCAACCTTTTTCCACTCACAGCCCACGTAAGAATAAAAAATATTTTCGCGGCCCACATTCAACCATAAACAATACGGAGGCTAAATAAAGTTCTGATTGGTCAATTCAGAACATGTGACACGTTGTAAATCCAGTAGAACAGACCGTTGCTAAGGACTGTAATGACCGTTGCTAAGGACTGTAATGACTGTTGCTAAGGAGGATCGAGATAGAGAAAGGAAAGGAGGTTCAAAGAAAAAAAGAAAATCTTAATAATTAAAATGTTTCCACACAAATCATAATGTTCTGCAAATTATTTGGCGGCAAATATTACATTTACATTTACAACCTTTAATATTTTATTTGGGCTTTTAGATGAAAACCGCACACAGTTAATAAATACAACTGGGGCAAAGTCAACTCGAGCACCAATGATACATTAACACGTGAGTTGTCTGACTGAACTATTCCTCTGGCTAAAATACATATTTCAATCAAGCAGTAATCTTAATTTAAGGTGTTTTGAAGAGTAGATTAGTAGTGGCTCAACACGCTATGAAATGGGAAATAATGAGCTCTAACGAAGAATGGGATTAAAGGAACAATAAATATGCTTGCCAGGTTGTCAACATATTTTTGTTTATGAAATGTTGAAGTGATCCTGTTTTGTTTTTGGCGGCCCACTTGCAATGCCTCCCACAGGTTGGGAACCGCTGATCTAGATAATAATCTCAATATGCAGACGTACAAGAGATACGTTCAAAAACGTCTCGATCAATTGGTCGACTAATTGTAGGATTGCCACTGTGGCATTACTGCTATATTTGTTATCAAAATTACGTTGTTATGATTCAGTAGTTTTAATATGTAATATGTCATATTTTGTTATTATAACCTTTATTAAAGCTAAATATGTATTAAGAGGGGCATTTATACAGAAATGACTCCGACTCTCTCTTTCCGTCACGTTGAGGACTGGAACACTTAAAGAAATGCCCCCTGACGTGTTATGGTGCTAATAGATATCCTGAAGTGTTAAAAATGCAAATGACTGACCCGTGAAGTCTGTTATCTGCACTTAAACATCACGAGTGTCGGTGTTAATGTGATTTAAGAGCGTTTCACCTCCTCATTGTTCTCCTTGTTATCTGCCTTCATCCGTCTCTCCTGCAGCTGATAATCAAACCATTTAGTGCTAATGTGCAAAGACCTTATCTCTCACATCCACAGGCATGACACACACATGCATCTGCTGCTGCGTTTAAACACAAGGTAAGTGCACTTTTTATAGAGGGAATTTCCCCTTTCTGCAAAAGCACTTTAGTTCCTTTAGAGATTCATATTTAGATTACAAACCAATCTGTCCACATTCAAATCCAACTCGCTGCTTTTCATGTGTAATTAACACTATGTTTTAGTTGTGTTGTGCATTTTAACATATACAGTGTCATATACCTTTACAATGCTCTATAAATAAAACATTGTGTTATTAAAGTAGACGGATAATATATGAGGTATTGTTGTTGCTAGATAAAGAATATTGACTTGTAAAATTCAGAACCTGGCAGAAGAAACAGCTGCAACTTTAACTGCATTATTTCATCAAATCCAACAATATAATATAGCTTATACATACGTACATTTAAAAGGAAGAGTTAGCACATCTATTGTTTTCATTTCAATGCAGGACTTTACGTTTTGTTATTTACTAAAAGTATAATATGTGTACTTATTCCAGTTCTGCTATAACTCGGCCATATAGAGTGGAGCAGTGACGAGTCCTAAAACCAGGAAGTGAGTTAGCACTTCCTGTTCCCTCGTCTCAGAGCCAATGGGATGGCTGTAAATAAGGTGTGTGGTTGAGACACATTGAAGAGACGGATCACGTTTTGTTCTACATTAAATCATCAGCAGTGACCCCACTGGTGATTTCTGAAGAGTGTACGTGTCTGAGAAACGATGGTTGTTACCAAGTGGCTGAATAGGACTACAGAAGTCGTGGAGGCCGTTGTACGTCATTACGCCGAACACGTAAACACTCCTCTAAGTTAGTTTCTGTTCTGCTTGAAAGCAAGTCCCTGCCTCCTGCAGACTGTTCAAACAAACGCTTCAACTCGTACCATCTAGAATCTGTGTGTTTGAATATGGATCTGAAGTTGGCGTGACGTTGAAGTCGTGCTGCTGGACTCGGCTGTAGTTCCTTTATAGCATAACGTTAGCATTTTGCTTCTGGACATTAGATTTATGATTAGAACATTTTAAAAGAGATTAGAGATTAACCGGTTGAACAAAACGTGCATTTATCAAACAGGTTTCCACAGACCTTATTTCCAGCTATTTTCCAAAAACCCTCTGGAGCTACCTGTTGCTTTTTAGTCGAGGGAACCAGCAGCTTCCTTCCGGGTAAATACGTCCTCCCTGCTCCGCTCTATTGGCTAGGAGAAATAATTTTGACCTATATTTGACCAGAATCAGGAAATGCGGTTACAATATAAGCCGCAAATGCTCAAAAGTGTTCAGTTTTCTTATGTTAAAAAAATTTGTTTCAACTGAGATACAACTCAAAGTACGATGTTTTGACTCAACAAGATGAAGCATCGTCTAAAAACAAGCCCTGATGTCTCACTGCAGTGTCCCTTCTGAAGTTATTCTTATCTCAGGTGGAGGGACATATTCTATAGACATCAGACACATACTGGGCAAGATTTAGAGTTTTTGTAGTGTGCTCTCGGGTTAACCTCTCTGATGATGATGATGATGATGATGATGATGATGATGATGATGATGATGATGATGATGATGATGTGTCTGTCTGTGAGATGTTATTCAAACTATGTGAGGAAGAAGACTTGTACAACTGTTGACAGCTGTTAGAGGTGATCCTGAATGTATTAAACAATACAAATAGAATTGAATAATACAAGTTAGAGCTGGTTTAAGATTACGCTAAGATTCCGACATTTTACGGTATTTTATTTGATTGTTTTTCATCCATCCATCTTCTCCCGCTTATCCGTGGTCGAGTCTCGGAGGTAGCAGTTCCAGCAGAGAGCCCCAAACTTTCTTTTCCCTGGCCACATCAACCAGCTCTGACTGGGGGGTCCCAAGGCGCTCCCAGGCCAGCGAAGAGATATAATCCCTCCATCTGGTTCTAGGTCTACCCCTTGGTCTCTTCCCAGCTGGACGTGCCTGGAACACCTCCCTAGGGAGGCGCCCAGGTGGCATCCTAACTAGGTGCCCGAACCACCTCAACTGGCTCCTTTCGACGCGAAGGAGGAGCGGTTCAACTCCGAGTCCCTCCCGGATGACCGAACTTCTCACCTTATCCCTAAGGGAGACACCAGCCACCCTAAGGGAAAACCCATCTCGGCCGCTTGTACCCGCGATCTCGTTCTTTCGGTCATGACAAATTGACAATTGTTTTTATTGTATATTAATAACTGTAATGTGTATTTCTTGTAAACATTCCTTGTAATGTTTTTTTAATTGAATGGTGGTAGTTATATCATATATTTCTGTCTAATAGTTCTATATTTATTTTTAACACATAATGCCCCAAACAACATGATCATTTAAATCCACTTTTTATAATTAAATGAACAAGTTGGGACAGGACGAGTAGTGTGTGTGACGAGCAACTCAAACACATCTTCAGAGGTGAGTGTTAAACTCTCCAAAGACAGATTATAAGTACAGTATCACTTTACTTTTGACACGTGTATCTAACACTCAGCAGATAACGCCCTGACGAACAGCAGATCCCAGTTAGTGTCAAACTGAACTAAAGTGAGTGTTTTTCTCTCTTAACGGCAGCGAGAGAGACTCAGTGTTTACAGAGAGGCGTCAGTCAGAGCTCACGTGAAACTTTAGAGCAGAGGGAGGCTGAGACCTGTCCAAAAAAACACGATCCCTCAGAGCCGGAGCCAGACGAACGCTCTGACGGGGAAATGAAGACCAGATGGAGCAACACTGAGGAAAACTGGAGGATCTGATCCAGGGTCTGTGCAGCCTGCATGACTGACGGCAGGACATGTAGCAGAGTGGGGGGCGATCCTGCATGTATTAAACAATACAAATAGAATTGAATAATACAAGTCAGAGCTGGATTAATATAACCCTATGAGTCCGGCATTTTAATGGTATTTTATTTTATTGTTTTTATTGTATTTTACTCTCTTTGGTATTTAATTTCTTTAATATGTATCTATTGCAATTGTACTTCAAGTTCTGTCATGTCTTTTATAGTTTCCTTTACTTACCTACCTACCTACCTACCTACCTACCTACCTACCTACCTACTTACTTACTTACTTACTTACTTACTTACTTACTTACTTACTTACTTACTTACTTACTTACTTACTAACTTACCTACCTACCTATTTACTTACCTACCTACCTACCTACTTACTTACTTACTTACTTACCTACTTACCTACCTATTACTTACTAACCTACCTACCTATTTACTTACCTACCTACTTACTTACTTACTTACCTACCTACCTACCTACCTATTTACGTACCTACCTACTTACTTACTTAACTATTTACTTACCTACCTACCTACTTACTTACTTACCTACTTACCTACCTACCTACCTACTTACCTACCTACTTACTTACTTACCTATTTACTTACCTACCTACCTACTTACTTACTTACCTATTTACTTACCTACCTACCTACTTACTTACTTACTTACTTACTGACTTACTTACCTATTTGCTTACTTACTTACCTACTTACCTACCTACCTACCTACTTACTTACTTACTTACTTACTTACTTACTTACCTACCTACTTACCGACTTACTTACTTACCTACCTACCTACCTATTTACTTACCTACCTACCTACTTACTTACTTACTTACTTACTTACCTACCTATTTACTTACCTACCTATTTACTTACTTTCTTTCTTTCTTTCTTTCTTTCTTACTTACTTACTTACTTACTTACTTACTTACTTACTTACTTACTTACCTACCTACCTATTTACTTACCTACCTACTTACTTACTTACTTACTTACCTACCTATTTACTTACTTTCTTTCTTTCTTTCTTTCTTACTTACTTACTTACTTACTTACTTACTTACCTACCTACCTACCTATTTACTTACCTACCTACCTACTTACTTACTTACTTACTTACTTACTTACTTACTTACTTACTTACTTACTTACCTACCTACCTACCTATTTACTTACCTACCTACCTATTTACTTACCTACCTACCTACTTACTTACTTACTTACTTACCTATTTACTTACCTACCTACCTACCTATTTACTTACCTACCTACCTACTTACTTACTTACTTTCTTTCTTTCTTTCTTACTTACTTACTTACTTACTTACCTACCTACCTACCTATTTACTTACCTACCTACCTACTTACTTACTTACTTACTTACTTACTTACTTACTTACTTACTTACTTACTTACCTACTACCTACTTACTTACTTACTTACTTACCTATTTACTTACCTACCTACCTACCTATTTACTTACCTACCTACCTACTTACTTACTTACTTACTTACTTA
>NW_011346314.1:0-2850 GCF_000735185.1 Notothenia coriiceps | reverse complement strand
CATGTACATATACAAACATAGTGGACATTAAGAGACATACACATATCATCAGTCATACACCATTTGAACAAACACAATACACAGACGCACCATACTGACAATGGCAACCTATTGTCCAACCCTCATGGCCAACATTTAAAAAAGTACATTTGACTACATTTCATTTCATGTGAATGTTAAGAAGCTTAGGACATAGGTAGGAATGAGTGCTTATAGCGGTTCAGCCTGACAAAACAAACCCAAACACTTTTCAAATGGACTGAAATGTTTCAAACATTTGCTCGCAGGTTTTGTAAATCTTTAAAACTTTATTTCCCCGTCGTCCTCAGAGCGTGGATCCCGTCGGACAACATCCAGGACATCAAGGTGAAAGTCCAGCAGCTGCAGGTGAAGCGCAGCAGCGGCTGGAAGAAGGCCTGCGAAGAGCTGGAGGTTTACCAGGTTGGCCTTTTATTCTCTTAGACTTTTTTATATTACCGTATTTTATTTTATTTTGATTTGTTCCGTTCATGGTATGCACAACTTAATGTATAATAATTATTTACAAAACATGTCTCTATAAACACATCGTTGAACAAAAAGGAGCAGGGATAATCATCTCAATAGAGTGGTGCAGTGTAGAGTCCTAAAACCAGGAAGTGAGTCATTTCACCACTTCCTGTTCCCTCGTCTCAGAGCCAATGGGATCTCTCCATAGGGTTTTGGAAAATATCTGTAAATAATGTCTGTGGTTGAGACACATTGGAGACACGGATCACGTTTTGTTCTACGAAATTAAATCCATCAGCAGTGACCCCACTGGTGATTTCTGAAGAGTTGACGTGTCTGAAAAACGATGGTTGTTACCAAGTGGCTGAATAGGACTAGAGAAGTTGAGGACGTTGTGCGTCATTACGCCGAACACGTAAACACTCCGCTAAGTTAGTTTCTGTTCTGCTTGAAAGCAAGTACCTGCCTCCTGCAGACTGCTCAAACAAACGCTTCAACTCGAACCACTTAGAATCTGTATGTTTGAATATGGATCTTAAGTTGGCGTGACGTTGAAGCAGCGACCCTGCTGTAGCTCCTTTATAGCATAACGTTAGCATTTTGCTGTTGGCGACTAGATTTATGATTAGAACATTATAAAAGTAGAGTAGACATGTGGAGATTATCCGGCTGAACAAAACATGCATTTATTAAACAGGCTCGTTTCCCACAGACCTTATTTCGAGCTACTTTCCAAAATCCTCTGGAGAAATCCCGTTGCTTTTCTATCGAGGGAACCAGCAGCTTCCTTCCGGGTAAATACCTCATCCCTGCTCCTCTCTGTAACCTGCTGCTTTCTCAAAGAAAATACATCTATAGAAATACATGGTCTGTCCTTCATATTTTCTTATCCACAGCCAATCATAACAGGGTCGTAGGAAAATAAGAGAAACACAAAAACTTCCAAAAAAAGACCTAGTTCCCACTTGACAGTTAACGGAAAGAAACAAAACAAAACATCACATGAACAAGGAACAGGATATTATTCAATATGCTCCTTAGATAACTTTCTATTTCATTGTGTTTTCTCCTCATAGCAACTTTTTTAGATGACGTTGTTTTTAAAGTGTGCTTTATAAATGAAATGTATTATTATTATTATTACCAGCGCTTCGTGAGGGAGGGACGCTTCTGGAAAACAAAGATGGAGGAAACCAACATGGCAACAGAACAACAGCAGCAACAGCAACAACTACAACTACAACAACAACAAAAACAACAACAACAACAACAACAACAGCAGCAGCAGCAGCAGCAGCAGCAGCAGCAGCAGAACCAGGAAAGTGGAGGAAAGACGGATCGTTTGGAGCGAACTGATGAAGCCGAGTCCAGCATTTCGTCCACCAGCAACGAACAGGTGCGACATGTACGTATATTTATATGTATATATCATTACATTATACAGTTCTTATTCAAGTCATTCATTTGTTTTTTTATTTGTTTTTTATTTGCATTTTAAGATATGCTCACCTTTTGCTGTTATTCTGATCAAAAGTTGTGTTCAATAGCGTTAATCCAAAGTGTCTGTCACTTTGAAAAGATATTGATAATCCATAACTCAATTTTTATGTAAAAGATGGAATTTTCATATTAGCTGCTAATGATAGCTTCCAGAGTGTATGACAGCTTCCTGTTTTGGGAATTCTGGCTACGCGTCACTCTCACTCTTTATTTGGTAACGTGTGTGTGCGTGGAACTTCCCCTCGATTCCATTGGCTCTGACGGTTAGAAAGAGGTGTCAATCATCAAAATCGACGAGTGGGGCCAGAGATATGGAAAATCCACCCAAATGACCCCAGAAGTGTTTTTTGTGCTAAATTTCTCTAAAAAGGTGAAATTAGTTCTAGTTTTCACTTTAAGTAATGCTCATTACTTAGCCTGATCGATCCGATCTCCATTCATAAAACACACATTTTAAAGGTGTTTCGCCTGCCGTCTGTCTGCAGACTTGTCAAAGCATTAATTCATGGTTGTTACTAACCGGTATCAGTATGTTGTTACTTCGGCATCATTTAGAAACGTGTCTTACAATTAAATCACGGTCAAATATGTTCATCTTGTTGAAGTTGCCAGCGATTCTCTCTAGTTTAGAATACTCAGCCCGTTTGTTGGCCCGGAAAGAACCTCGATTTTGGGGAGCCAGAGAAACTGTGAAAAAGTACCCGCTAGCCGGAACTACGCCTCGTGGAAACAACCAAAAACGGGCCGGGCACGCTTAAATCGCGCTGTAGAGGAAATGCGCCAGAAGAATCCAAAACACTATGTGGTTTAAAACCAGAGAAAGTTGAATATTCTCTGTATTTATGAAGTATTTCTCCCTCA
>NW_011346313.1:0-2427 GCF_000735185.1 Notothenia coriiceps | reverse complement strand
GCGCCCATGTTGACCGATTATGTCGTTCGTTTCGGCGTCTGGTCTATTTTGTGCGCGAGCCGCGAGCGATCGTGTCAAACCGGGCAGGAAGTCAAACATAAAACAACGGGAGAATCCGGTCAATTTTCAAAATAAAACTGCGACTGACAAATACGATTTTGAGTCAATAGGATAAATTCATTGATAAGAGAAAATTACAAATAGGCCTAAAAATGTCTGATCTTAGCAGAAGGTTGGATGTGTGGGTTTTTCAGTAGTGTTGCAGATTATATATGCACTTTGAAAACTGATGTTTTTGTAGCCAGGGGTGAGCTTGTTGTTTGTGTGTTAATAACATAACTGACTTATTGTTCTTTGTATTCATTCACAGGTGCTATGTGAATGTGGCCATGCAAATTGTGTGACAGTTCACTATCTTCCAGGTATGAGTTGATAAAACATTTTAGGCTGAGACATTTCCACATGCCGATATCCATGTCCATATGTAGAGTGTCCTTGCTTAGAATTTGGTGGTCAAAGGTCAAGGTTAGAGTGACACAGCTCATTGTTCTCTGTTCCCTCCATCTTTCAGGACATCGAATGCCGTGAGGCCGAGGCAGACGTCGCAGGGACGACCATGGTAATCTACACCGTTCGAGCTGAGAGTGGTGATCCTGATGGTCCTGGTGGACGCTTTACAGATGTCGGTGTGGTCCTGGAAGGGGTCGAAGTTCTCCACAACCTCCAGAGTATCAACCATGCATGCGTGATGCTTTATGGGTTGATCTACGCACTTAATCTAAGCTATCCAAAAAGCTTGAAGAATACATTCGAAGTTTACCAGAAGATCCTGATGGACCTGGAATCGTCCAAGCTTTCCCCCAAAGTACAAGCACTGAAACTCAAATTGCTTAGGTGATTCACACATATCGAACACACAGAAAGCTAGAAACAGCAGGTGCTCAGTCAACACTTTGTTTAACCTTCCTAACTTGCCTCTGTTCTGTTAAAGTTAGAAAACATTTTACATGTTCCATCTACAGCAGTAGATGACTTGGTTGAAGAGCTACACTACCTGCTGAGTACTGTGTCTGTGTGAAGAGTAGAGGATTGCTTTAATGTTAATACATTTGTTGAATCAACAAGGTGGTCTGATTGTACGAATCATTGAGATATTGTTGAATGGAAAATAGAAAAATTAATTGGATATTAATCACAAAAATACATAAATCTAATGCATTTTGATTGAATTTAATCTTAATTGTTATGTATTTCAAACACATACACATTATTCATCTTGAATAGGTAACCTAATTACTGTGTAATTCAAACAAATATACTTAATGTATTCTGAATACATAATCTGATTAATATGCATTTAAATTCAATAAATTATATTAATACTGAATACATAAACCTGGTGAATATGCATTTCAAATGAATAGGCTTTATTACATTGATGCATATGCATCATGTAAAGTTTATTAGGTAGGTTTATGTTCAAAATATAAAAAAAAATAAATGGAACTTTGTCATGTAATTATTTTAGATAAATCTTAAAAGTTAGGGTTAAATATTTCTGTGAGTGTAGTGTGTACAAAGATATACCTGCAACTTTATTTTATTTTTTTATTTCATATTCTGTAGGCCCGAGCCCATTTCTTCCTCCTTCAGATAGAAAGCACAGGTCCTTATTATTAAGTATTTATTACATTATATTTATTCAGACAACCCACGTCCCACAGAGATCCAGATATGGGCTGCCTGCATTAACCACTGAGCTATACAGTGGCTTGAGCTGGCAGAATTGATTTGAAATGACTTGACACTTCAAATTATTATTTTTTCTTCCTTCTTCGGTGGGGAGTGTCCCCTTTAGGCTGGCAAGGACGCTATATTTTTCAAAACTCACAAAAATAATAAAGGAAATTAAAACATAAAAAGTCCTGTTCCTTTGTGTATGTTTCTTTCTTAAAGCAGCAAAAATAAATCTTTGTCCGGATTTACTGAGCTGAATTGTAAATATGTATTAAAAATTTGTTGCACATTTATTTATATTCAATATCTTTTTCAAGTTTTATATAAAAATGTTTTAAAAAAGTAATGTATTTAATTCTTATATTTATCACTTAGATTTGTTTAGTTTAACTTTTTTTTCATGTTAAATATCTTATTTTTCAAGTATTTTTTCTATTTTTGTTATTTTTATGTCGTTATTTTTTTAATGTATTTTATTTTTTCTGTACTCTGTACCATTTCAGTTACATTTTACAGGATTGGGTTCTACGTTTATTTGGGTTACAAGGCGACACAAATATATTGTCGTGGCTTCCTTCCTTGTATTTCCATCAAGCCACTAGACGCCTTAAACAGACAGTTCTAACTCGTTTCTTTCCTTAAATTACTCACAGTTTGAAGTGTTGCTTGGCCTCCGATGGTTTAGAAGAT
>NW_011346312.1:0-2453 GCF_000735185.1 Notothenia coriiceps | reverse complement strand
CATTCCACACACCAGTAAACATTAAACTGATCATATAAACAAGCGAGTAAATAAATCGAATTTGCAGAACAGCCGTTCACAAATGAACCTGTTGGTACAACAGAATAGGAGGAAATTACATCTATGCAGGCGTCTGCGGGTGCCTTAATGTGCCACTTCTCCTCACAGTCAAGAAGCTCGTTATGGGAGGCCGCTTGAACTCTGATTGGCTCAAGTGGCCTCCTGTACCTCATTCACACCAACGCAACTCCGGTTCAAGCTCCGTGCTTTCCAGGTTCAGAACCGGTTCTTCGGTTTAGCTCCGGCTCTTTTCACACTGCCCAGAGTCCGACTGGTGCTGCGTCATTGCGTCATCGTTTGCGTCATGACGTAACCGTTTGCGTGCCTGCTTCATAAAGCCAAACCGCGCGGAAACCCCTCACAGCTGACACCGACAACAACAACAATGGCCGATTGTGCTCCAGCTTCCTCTGTACCTCTTCGGAAGACCAGATTCCCAGTAGGTAGCTGGTCTCTTCAGTGGAGCACTGCTGCTTTTTAAGTTTCTCCATCGTTGTGTACAAACTGGATAAAACGCCGGCTTTTTGTTGTTGTTCAGGAGTTGATCCCACCCCTGCCCTGTGGTGTTTTTGCTCTGGCCGGACACTTTTTTGGTGCTCGAAATGAACCGGATTCCGGAGCTAAGAGGCTGCTCCGCTGCGGTGTGAACAGGAAAACCCGGTGCTTTTCAAGCTCCAGCTCCGAACCGGCCCTGAAACACCGTTGTTGTGAATTAGGTACTAGACACCCTCTTCATTCTGGCAATATGAGTCCTCAATTGGATCCAAAATGACCTGATCCTGGGTGCATACAGATAAAGAATTGTTCATTGCATTAATACATTTACAACGTACTGTATTTAATTTCTAAAACCAATTTATAGTTTCTAAGTTTTGCTTTATTGAATATTGCACAATGAACTATACAGGTTCTATATATCCCTACATGGATAATGAAGGGTGCTTCAAGGTGCCCCAAAGCAAGTGCATCTGTTTGAAGTAAGTCAATAGGCGCTTTCACACCGGAGTACTTTTCCCAGGAATAGTTCCGATTCGATTTTCACAGTCAGGCTCACTGAAAAGGCAAGATGTTATTTGTTGAATAAGACAATTTTACATAAATGCATAATAGGATAAAATTATGAAGTGTTTTTGAACTGCAATGCATGTGAACTACAACTGGTTTCCCTGTGTAATACGTTTGCACATAACAGACTATAGAAAGCATTGTATTTAGTTTAAATATACATGCAGGACTGTCATTCTTGAATTGATCAGGTAGGATTGGACATGCCTTTCTTAATCACATGTAAGAAATATAAAATACTTACATTGAAGTGCAGCTTTCTGTCAACAACATTACATTAGTTCCACCACGGAAAGTGATTATCAGCAACATAGTGAGGGTAGAGGGTAGGAGGTGGCTCTGGTACATGGAAAGAAAACCCTTAAGCTGCATTTACATTATATGCGATGTGCTCACCGCGACCGCGAGGTTGAGCACAGAGCATAAGGTGAAAACGTCTAGTTATGTTCTGTATCTATGGTTTTGTCCCTTGCTAGCATGCCCTGCTACGAAAGCTGTCTTATTGGTTGCACGTCGATTGGTCAGAAGTAACGGGGTCAAAGTTGGAATATTTTTTACTTTGAGGGCTGTGCTCTCCTCCAATATACATCCAATCTACAACATTGTTGAATGTTTCAAAAATAAAAACTTTCGGAATTGTATCTTTGAATCGTCAGAATTGAACTTAAAGGTCCCATGTCATGGCCATTTCCACTAATCATAATTCCATTGTTGAGGTATACTAAAACAGATTTATACTGTGCAATTTTCAAAACTCACATTGGTTTCGCATACAGCATCTCTGTAAAGTATGTGTATTCACCGGTATTCACTCTCTGTCCTAAACGGCTCGTTGGAGCTCTTGCCCCCCCCTCCCTGTGAGCCCAGTGTGCTCAGATTGGTCAGCTCGGCCACTCTGTTCTGATTAGTCAACCACCAGAGAGGCTCCGCCCATGTCTAACAGTGCTTTTTTCGGCTCGCTCTGAACGGAACATCATTCTTATAATGGCGTCGGTACAGCCGTATATGTTATACGCTACCTAACCGAACTGCACCTACAACTGTTGTTATAGAAGAGTAAGTTATTTTTACCTGTAATAAACTACTACTGTTTGATGAAAAATCAAATCATGGTTTGCTATATATGAATGATATGTTATAGGAGCAAATCATTCAGGGAAGAAAGGTTACTAAGTATTTCCATCAAACTTTATTTTTAGAAATATAGTATACAAAAGTATACAAAATGAACATGTGTAAATATACATATATACACTGTATATAATCCATTCCTCCCCTTATAGGCGTTTTCGGCATCTTGCCTATTGCAGCGTAGCAAGCTGCTGCCG
>NW_011346311.1:0-5680 GCF_000735185.1 Notothenia coriiceps | reverse complement strand
AGATTAAACACACGGGCCTCCCACTGACATTTACACACAAGTACTTCTCTTTCCACTCGCTGTTGAATTGCCGGTTTTCGGTGTCAACCTTTCGTTTTTTTAACGTAGAAAGAGACATTTTGATATCCAACTATGCTGACCAGGTTTGATTAATCGTACCATTGGCGCGAAACCGTCGAAGGTGCGCGAGCTTGTAGTGAAGGGCAGCACGAGCCGCGAGGACGCGCGCAGAGACGCAATAAATGACAGGAGTTGCCAGTAGGTGGGTTCGAAACCCGAGCCCGCCAAAATTTTCAGGCAATGTCTTCCCCTCTATCTCTCAATGTAACACCCTCTCAGGAATAAAGGCACTCTGGCAAAAAAAAAAAAAGTTAAATTAATTTTTTCTTTTTAATTAAACTTTTATTTTTTTTTTTTTAACATTATACTCAAAGGGCCAGTAAATATCACCCGGGGGCCGGATTTGGCCCGCGGGCCGCCAATTGAATAGCCCTGCTCTAGGGGGTCCGGGGGTATGTCCCCCCAGAAAGAAATGTTTGAATATTTTAAAGAAAAATGCTTCAATCTTGTGCACTTTGAGCACGCAATTACTAGAGACTAGATCCAGGGGGTACAACTCTAAACACCCATGAAAAAGATTGGTTTACATTTTAATAATCGAATAAGTATGTGAACATAATCAATAGCCTACCATATAGCCAATAACAAATAAATGTAACTTCTTTTATTTTTGTTGTTATTTTACAGTTAACATTTATTTATTCATGCATATTTTTTTATCCCTCCAGTTTTAAACAATATTTTTTTGTTACTGTCCTATAGTATGCATTGAAATGATTTCAAACCTGTTTATCCCAATAATTATAAAGGAGTGCCTTGGAAATATGTGTTTACATACTCAAACCGTTTGAGACCCACTGAGATAACGACTAAAGTGAACTATCTAAACACTCAGAGTCCTTTACCTCACTGAGCCTCTCAGTCTGACTGGAGAGGACTCTCCCTCCACATTATTGTAGAAACATCTTCTTCTTATATCTGTAAGAGCAGCTAGCACCAGATTCTAATAACAACAGCGCCGGTACCGGTGCGCCCTCCCTCTCTCCCTCGCTCACTCCCCCACACTTACTCGCACTTTGGCTGTGAGCTGCGGGCGCCTGATAAGCCAACATCCCCCATTTTCATCACTTACAGCGCCCATCGTACAGGGCAAATGAAAAGTGTAACCGGGGTGAAAAGGGTGTTACATTTACTTAATTATGAATGTTGTTACATCAAGGCCGAACATTAGGATGAGCCCCGATGGTCAAAAATGTTTGTTTCCCTCCCAGAGCTACCAGCGCAGCGCCTCCACAGATCTGGCACCCTATGTGAACATCTATAACGCCAGTGCTACGGGCCGGCCCTGGCTCAAAGTAACAGAGCCTTCTGCCAACAGCTGGATAACAGTCAGTGTGTTTAACCACACATTATTTAATCAACAGTAAACATTCATATTTAAAATTGAGGATTTTATAGAAACTCAGTCTACATTGGAAGTTATACACTATTCAGAAAACAGCAGTTTAGACACAGGAGTGATGCAGGACTCACCGTTAAGAGAAACAACGCAAACACAGGAGAAGTAATACGATTCATTGCGGGAGAATAGTTCCGGTGTGCGCGTGAAGAGAATCGATAGTCCCGTGGCTGCCGGTATGAGGTCCGGACACTATGTGAGCTGATGGAGGAGAGGGGAGGCTTATGAAGGAGGAACACACACACACACACACACACACACACACACACACACACACACACACACACGCCCACACACACACGCGCACGAACACACACACACACACACACACACAAACACACAAGAGAGACACAGAGAGAAAGTGACGCTCCTCCCCTAAAATGAGGAATAGAATAAGGAATGTTTATTTTGACTGTAACTATTAATACAAATAATGATTTAAAACCCATTATTATAATTAGTATTGCTTTGTTTACGAAGATAAAAGCCCTTGTTTTGTTCCTGTTTTTACATTTGTATCTGTATTATTGTGAGCAAAATTAATAAAAAGTTTGAAATTTGACAAAAAAATAAGTCTTCCTGTTGATCCATGAAGATAGTGAAGGAAATCGGTCAAACATTAATCTGTCTGTCTGGGTTCAACACGTTTATCATATCCACAATATCTACAGCGGAGTTGTTGGCAAGAGAAGTCTTACGTTAAAAATGAAAATGAAAAGTGCTAGAGAATGGTGCAAGTGACTCAATGCGCAAGTAAAGGCAGAAATAAGGAACTATATACATTTAAATTATAATTTAATAAAACAGAATGTGAATTTAAATACTGTGCAGTTAAATAAAACACCACTTATTGTAAATTAAGCCATCCAAACCATCTAAAACCTTCAAGAATGGACTGAGCACACTGCTTAATTTCCCAAAATATAGTTGGACATTTAAAATTGGAAAGATTATGAAATGTGAAATAATTAATAACTTAGATATCGATATTAATATTAAATACATATTTGACGAATTTAAAAGAAAATGTCAATACTGATGCTCAACATACCTGAGCACAACAATGCTCGTTTCTCTCAAATATAGTTAGAAGTGTAACATTTGAAAGATTTGGACATTTGAAAGCAGGTAGAGATCAGCAAACTAGTGATTGGAGGCAAAAACGATATATTGATGAACTAAATATCAACTTGACAATGTTAACCTTAATCTAACTTTCTCAGTCTTTTTTTACTTATCATCACGAAAACCTTACATTATTATGTATTAGTTGATTTCCAAATAAATAGTTAATAATACATATAAATGTGGAAGTAATTATTTGAGTGTACACATAATCATTCATAATGAAACATAATTCAAATGGAAGTGCAGCTGTAAACCGGATATTTCAGATACAAGTCACATTGCATGCATTATTATGCAATTTATGTTGTATCAACTCAATGCCTGTAAATTACATTATTATTTTAGTAAGAGTCATTGGTATGTCAAAATGTGCTGTTTTTAGTGAGGAACCTATTTTCCCATTCACCCTCGCTTCCATATCAAGAGAAAAAGCTTTTTTTATATAAGTCCTTTGTATTTCTAAAATTGTACCATGATACATAGCCTGTGGGAACCTAGAGAAATATATTTAGGGAAACTGTATATGGTGATGTTTTGCATGGATCTCTGGGTGTGTTTCACATACGTTACATAAACACAGGTAGGGTGTGGTGCTTTTTCTCCGGTGAAAACAGGTGTGTCTGTAGGTCACGGAACCGGGAAATGAGCATGCTAATGATGTCACTCAAAGTCTGCCTGGGGACTGGCCATTTGGCACAAACACAGAGATATCATTAGGTGACATGTGATTAGTTTCTAGGAGATTTCCAAAGAGATTATGTTTTTATCCGCAGAAAATGTGTGAAACAATGGATGACAACTATAAACAAAAGCCACTTATAAAGGGAAATGTTGCAAGATTTCTTTTGAATTTCCTTTTTAACTGACCCACATTTAGAGAAAAAAAGTGTTACAGATCAAGTGAAGGTGGGAAATATCTTCATCAATTTGTGCCAGTGTATTTTAAAGCTGTCACATAGCCCAAAATAAATGACCAAATGAATTGCCGGAAAAGTAAGAAAACATTTAGTGTTCGGGTGAATAACACTACAAATATACGCACATTTTTTATTTTGTTTTACCTCTGTAAAGACTTGTTACGTCTTCTTGCTGATTAT
Organism: Notothenia coriiceps; assembly: GCF_000735185.1. Taxonomy (NCBI): domain Eukaryota; kingdom Metazoa; phylum Chordata; class Actinopteri; order Perciformes; family Nototheniidae; genus Notothenia; species Notothenia coriiceps. The sequence goes on along the minus strand of NW_011346311.1, from coordinate 1,936 downwards.
AGAAGAGGAGTTTTTCCATTCAGAGTTGCCAGATAAAAAACCGGTTCCTTATTAAACTGTTCCTGCTAACTACAGTATATGCATGAGCAGTACAATGACACCGTGAACGCACAGAGACACAGACACACACAGAGGGAACAGAGGACATTTCTACTATTGTTCACATAGACACAGAGGGACACACCCTGCCTGTTATGGTGCCAGCATGTAGTTTGTCACAACAAACATTATTTTCATTTTATTCAACGCTATACTATGTCTTTTTTTTAAATATTTCCGAAATACTAAATGACTTTTTTCCACATACTATCAGGACTTTTTTTCAAATTGTTAAATTATACATACTATGACCGAGTAGCAGAAAATGGAAATACTCAAGTAAAGTATTTTGAAAAATTCATTGAGTAAATGTGCTCTGTTACAACTGCCTTTAGCGTATAGTCTCTGTCTTTAGAGGTTGAGTGGTATAAGAAGAGTCTGTCATATTTTCTTTCCTATCATTCAGCAGTTTTAGAATATCCCAAAACATCTAAAGAGTTAGAGATGTTACTGTATGTTGTCAAACAGGTGAAGCAATGACATTTACTGTAACTGCATTTAGTATTTCTCAGCAATCCCTCAAGTCATGTGGGACACTGTGAAAGTGAAAAGGCTTCACAGTAGTTGAAATGGGTGTGTGTGTGTGTGTGTGTGTGTGTGTGTGTGTGTGTGTGTGTGTGTGTGTGTGTGTGTGTGTGTGTGTGTGTGTGTTTTCTGTCTTATTTCCCAGGAAAGCATGCTCTTTGTTTTCCTCCACATTCCTCCTCCTCCTCTCTTTCACCTCAGCCTCCCTCTCTGGTTTTCACCTGACTGAAACATGAACCTCTGAAACGGGAAACCTGTGGCATCGCAACCCGAGTGCTGAGATCAGCCGCTCTGACAAAGACCACAATGTTCACAGAAGGAGCTTTTAACACACTTTTTAAATCGTCTTCAATAGCATTATTGATTACTGAAGGAAAAGACTGTTGAAAGTAGGTGAAATCAAGAGTTTAGAGCTGGATTTGAAATGTATCTGAGGCTGTAACTGGATCAGTCTGGATAGGGAATAATCCATCTTAAGTCAGGCGGCTGTTGGTTTTATAAACAGTCTTTATGTTGTGTAAAGAGGTAGGGAAACATCAGTTAGTACTAGTAGATTTTATTATTGCAAATTCAAATAATAATCATTTTATTTCATTCTAAAATGGAGCAGCAAAACCTAATTTCCCCTCGAGATAAATAAAGTCTTCTGATTCTGACAAATGGAACCGGTTTAATGTATTGAGCTGGAACTTTAATGTGGTTGATTACATTTGTATGGGTAGTTTCCACATGTTATTTTTCATTGACTGGCTGCCAGAGTTTCAGCCACAAAAGTAATAAAGTATTTTTGTCAACATATGTCATCACTAAGCTGTGTCGCTCACGGTGCCGCAGGCGGGTGCTGTACTGTCAGCTTTGTGTCACATGTATCTTATTATTGAAGTACTGTCTGTGTCAGAGCACTGGGCGTTGCCTTTTACTCATAAAAAAAGATTTGCATGAAACTGCAGAGCAGACTTGAGGAATGTTCTATGCCAGAAGTGAGACATGTACGTGTCACAAAGGTCAGCCAGAAAGCCAGTTTTTGCATGTTTATTTATAAAAATATTAATTTCATTTAATTTCAAACCTTTATTTATACAGATGAATCCCATTGAGATCATTGATCTCTCTTTCAAAGGAGACCTGCTCAAGTAGTTCCACATGAAACATAAAAACATAAATAGAACAACAAAAGGACATCATACAGCATCATTTACATAATTATCCACATAAACAGGTACCAATAGCTTCCGATTGAGTAGCATCCAACCGAGCTTTAAAAACATTTAGTGGCACCAGATTGTTCAGTTTCCATTTAATTTGCAGACTG
>NW_011346310.1:0-217 GCF_000735185.1 Notothenia coriiceps | reverse complement strand
TTCCCTAAGACAGTCCTAGCAGTTGGCACATTTAATAAAACCACAGCATTCGATCTCAGGCAGTAGCCACTTACAATTTTCTGTGAGATCAGGGAGCAGATATAAGATGGAAGTTTCCCTAACATGGCTTTGTATATAAAAATGTACCTGAGCCTCCGTACAGTTAGTGAAAGCAAACCAGCCCTTGCATAGAGGGTACAGTGATGGGTTAATGCTT
>NW_011346309.1:0-2837 GCF_000735185.1 Notothenia coriiceps | reverse complement strand
GTGTATATCACCTTTCAAACATCTTTTAAAAGTTTAACAAACTCCACACAGCTCAGTAAAATGTTGACTTTATTTGATAATTTCAGTAAAAACTAACGTTCATATTTCTCTTTTTGATTATAATACTGATGAACGTTCAAAACAAAGCACTTTGGGAACTTACCACATACGTTTTAAAATGCTTAATAAGCACTGTTAACTTTCATGATATAATTTATCGGTCATAATCGGTTGTTTCCGTGAACGGCCGAATATTCCCTCGCTATAAATGCTGCGGCCGCAAGGCATTGTGGGGCAGCATTTTCTCCTTTTCTTTTGTAAAGGAAGATCCAGTGTTTCCTAAGCTAAAGGAGATTATAAAGGAAGTTTGAAACCTCCTTTTCTATCACAGTGATGCAAACACAGGTATGGTGAAAAAAGAGAGAACTATTCGAAGCAGAAAAAAACAGCGTAATATACCATCTGACAAAGGCCTGTGCTATAATGCTTCAATTAACTGGCTATTCTTTATAATATACTCAGATCAATAGGAGACAGAGATGTTAAGTTATAAATCAAGGGTTTTTATTATTATTTACAGCAGGGGTGGGGAACCTTTTTCCTTTTAATTTTTACAACATCCTCCGAGGGCCGTACAAAAGATTGAACTCAACCTCTGCTTCAAAAAACAAAAATCACAGCCCATTAATTTGGCCTTTTGAGCTAATGCACCTACTGCACTGCCAGTTATTATGAAACTTTTCATTGTTAGTAACCACACTTGCTCATTCTATAACCCCCACATGTTGGTGGCCATTCTCGAGGCATACTTCTGTCATCACTTTTGACACCAAAAGTGAAACAGAAAGCCTCCACATATTATTTTTAAATGTCAGATAAGCCTTATCAGCGCTCACACCCCTTATCAATACCTCACTGAGAAAACTGAAACGTTGACTTTAATGGAATGTATTATGTCAACCGATTTCACTTAACCGTATTAGGTTAGTTGAAGTTAAATCAAAAACGACATTTAACTTAATATTATTGCTTACAGTATATGGACTTTGTTGACATCATTGAATTAACGTTTCATTTTTTCCAGTGCTCACAATGACAAACACAAACTGGGACCATTTTCCTCTCCACAAAGAAGCTGGTATGAAAATAGAGCCACACAAAGAAAACAAGTATGCCTATCAGCTGCAATGGAAAAATGTGCATTTAGATCTCAAATAAAGAGCAACCTTCTATTGACATGAACGTCAAGTAGCGGAGACAAAGCTGCTGCTGATGCTGGGAAAGATGAGCTAAGGAGCTCTTCCCATTGGCTGCTGGGACTCCGATCGATACGCGTCTTCTTCACTAGCATCAGTCTGAGAGCAGGCTGATGGCAATATGAACATTAGGAGAGCTCAGTGAATGGTGGCTGTCACTTACTGTCATTCATGTTGCAGTGTGGAGCTTCCTCCTGCTTTTCATCGGGGTTAAGAAACACATCTTGCTTATATAATCATGGAGAAAGAGAATACTGTTTCTTATAGTTACAAAATATGAATATTATATTAAACTTTCAGAAAGCTGTTAAAGTTGTATGCTTCGTCCTAATATCACACTGTGATTTTAAGCCGTTATATAATCTTGCAAAGGTGTGAAAAGTGAAATGATTGGCTGGTATCTTTAAAAGAGGACAGTCAACCTGCGCCTGTTATTGCTGATAATGATTCTTGTCCTGTGGGTTAATTACTGTGACAGAAATAGAGATAATGATAGAGATGTACATAATTCAGCATCATTAGTATCATTTATCACTTGAAATACATTAACATGACTCATATTAATGCAGCCCAGAACTAAATGCAAATTAGATTAGAAATTATAATTTAATTAACCCTTTTGAAAGGTTACACAATGTACAATTATACTTAGAAAATAAGTGAAATTGAAAATAATGTTTGACCAAAGACGAGGAAGATTTTGGAAGAAAAAAGGCTATTTCTTTCTCTTACACCTGTATTATGTTGAGACTAGTGCTGTCAATCAAATACAAAATGTAACCGTGTTAATCACAATAATTATCTGTGATGAATTTTTGTTTACTTAAATAAATGTGTAGTGTTGTAATTAAGAAGAGATATCAGTGAGGTTTTGACCATATTATGAAGTCCAACCATTTTCCGACGCATTATCTCTGCTGCTATCACAATGCAAGCAGGGGACACCTTGTCTAAGTCAGGGTCTCCAACCTTTTTTAGGATGAGAGCTACTTTCAAAAAATAAAACAAGTCGTGAGCTGCTTTTACTCCTCTTTTTTTTGTTTCTTGCAGTGTATATATTTAGCACATTTTAACATGATTATATGCTGACCTTTAACCTTTGTGTGATGTTTGGGTCTGTGGGACCCATTTTCAGTGTTTACTAAAAGAACACGTATGCAATTTAATTATTTTAACCTGCTTTATTTGGGGGGTGTCCCTCACATCCTCTACGGGGGTCCGGGGGCATGCCCCTCCGGGAAGAGCTTTTTTTAAATTTTGAAGTTAAATGCATCAATCTGGTGCACTTGGAGCACAAAATGAATTTATGGATACAGCTCTCAACACTCAGATGTAAGGGAGCTGTATATTTTTCTATAATCCAAACATCTTGAGAATATGATCTCAACCAATAACAAATAATTTAAACTTACCTAGTTAGTATTCTTTATGCATATTTGGCTAATCACTCCCCTTTTTTTTTTACTGTCCTATAGTAAACATTGGCAGACCCGGGGGCCAGAACAAATCTAAAGGGAGGGCATATGATTTTCATGGGAGGGCACACAAAACAGTCACGTGCTGCGGGCCTGCGGCACAATA
>NW_011346308.1:0-2474 GCF_000735185.1 Notothenia coriiceps | reverse complement strand
TCTTCTTTGAACACCAACAAGACCGCTAACACCCTATTTCAACAATCACACTCCCTGTCATTGACATAATTAATAGATAGTTTAGCTTCTCATCATCATTTGCTGTGGCCCACTGATGTTAACGATCGTAACTGAAAGGCTGCCTGCCAAACGTAAACATTCAGCCACGTGACATTCAGCCAAACTCTCGCGAGAGTTTTACACAAGACGGATCCTTTCTAGCCATAACCGTGGAGGAGCCGTGGAGGAACCATCAGTGTCTCCTCGGTTAGAGCTCCTCCAGAGAGCCTCCTCGATGCTCGGTACTCAAAGTGCATTTAGAGAAATGAGATGTCCTTCAAAATGGCGCGCTGAAATTCATTTCCAGGTCACTACCGGAGGACCGAGGAGTCGAGGAGTCGAGGAGGGGAAATTTGAGTATTGAGAAACCTCTGAGGAGGGGTATTGGGATGAGGCTGAAGTTTGAAACCTCCTTTCCTTTCATTTGGAGAATTGGAACGGCACTTAACATGGCTGCCACTAACGTACTTCCGGGTCATTTCACTTTGTTAGGAAGGTTCCTAAGCTAAATGGACTATTGGAACGCAACCCAGGGCTCCGGCGTATTCCATGCTGACGCGCCCCTCCTCTCTGGCAGTGTATACGTCTCCCTCCGAGCCATAGCACAGGAAGCGGCACAGTTTGGCCTTATCGCTCACCTCCCATTGACAGACACCGCCTGTTGAGTTCAGGGTGTGGTTGCTCGATGAAGATATCGTACTTCCTGATGGCTCCATTACAACAGAAGGCCTGAAACAGAAGGGGATGAAGGGAATTGTATTAACACTTATTGTCACAGGCCACGGTGGTTGGCTGATACATTTTCCTTAACCATCACAATAATCAGTTAACTTGTGCCGACTAGAGTTCAGCTTATTAGAGTTATTTCTACCTTTGTCTGATGTTTTTTGATGACATTTTTGATGGTATTTGAAATAAAATCACATAAAACAATGGTTAATAATAAATATACTTATGATCTGTGTTTAAAAAAAATGAAATGAAAATATCTTTCCATCTGATTATTGCAGACAAACTTTATGACCTAAATCTCTTAAAATATTGAAATTTTGAGTGTACGTTTTCCAAGTCACCACTGGGTGGCAGTAGGACATCAACAAGACATTTTTAAGATACCAATGAAGACTCACATCCATATCTCAGTTTACATTTGTTTTAATGAAATAACAAAAAAATAAAGTCTGTAATATTTCAATGTGTCATACAAATTGACAAAACAATTCACATTTCCATAAACAGTGTCTAACCAGCAACATTTCAAAATACACAACAGTCCTGCGTCATGCGTCAGTCATGTGCATTGTATTTGTTTAGCACCATATGGAGAGATGCAGTTATGGTGTAGCCTATTTGTGTAGGCTGTCCCTGAAGTTAGCATTAAAAGGGCTCCCTTCTGCAAAAAAGTTAATGATATTTCTCCATTGGATTTTGGAATATCGTTAAAATAAAATCTGTGGCAAACACGTTATGATAGGCAATTTACACATTTTTGTTCAGCAGGATTATCTCCACATATTAACACAACTTTGATGATTGTTGAAAGGTAACGTAATTGCCACAAATGAAAAGCTAACATACAAACTACATCATGGTCGAATGGCTGCACTTCAAAACCGCTAAGCTAAAGCGAGCTAATATTAGTAGTGATGACCTTTAGTAGGTTACTTTAGCCAGCACTTGTTGGCATCACCGTTTTTTATGACACATGAAAGCTTTAGGCATTCACCTGTGTGGAATTAACAGACTGTATTTTATGTTGTAGAACAAAACGTAAAGATCTGTTTTTTTTAGATGAGGGACCTCGCAAGGTTAAATTGTTAAATAATTTCTCGGTTATCAGGACCAGTGTTGGGTGTAACGCGTTACAAAAGTAACGGAGTTACAGTAATATATTACTTTTTGCTGTAACGAAGTAATGTAACGCATTACTAATGAAATGTGGGTAATATATTACCCGTTACAATGCTCAGTAACGCAGTTACAACACATTTTAACCCGAAATTAAATGGTGTTTTGTTTTTTAAGAATGTACTAACATAGCGAGACATTCCGACACCGGACAAATTGTGCGGGTAGATTAGTAAACCTGGTGTTTACCCTTCAGGCTTCGCGTTGAGATCTTCGGGGAAGTTGAACGTTATGCAACCATTCAAAAAAGAGAACGTAGCGAAAAATACAAACAACAAATTGTGTCAGGTGCGCGTGACCTGCTCCGCTGCGCGTGTATCATTTCCAAAGTGCTTCCACAGCAGTAAAACACATCTGATCTGTGGATAATCATTTATACGAAAATGGTTAAAGCAACCATCACTAAACGCCAGCAACACTGCATCTACTGCAGACAGTAGCAACCGGTCAGATGGGGACATCACGTTACCCTCCGTTGTGGACACTAGCTTACTCCCGCCTGACTC
>NW_011346307.1:0-2469 GCF_000735185.1 Notothenia coriiceps | reverse complement strand
TAAAGTGAACTTATTGTGAGCTAATTATCAATTGAAAATAAACTCATAATCAACTCAAATTCAAACTCGTCAGGTTTATTGTGCCCCCTTCCAACTTGTGTCTACACCATGTCTTTTCTAGAACTCTACATGTGTTACTAACTACACAACACAACTACATACATAGTGATGTACATACAAGACTCAATATGCAAGAGTACAAGTCTATGTGTTCTTGTTCAAGAACAACAGCATATTGACATTGTCTGGGTGAAGTGTTGCTCTTTCGGCAGACACTATATCACCATACATACAAAGGAGTTAGCTTAGCTACACTACCAAATATGGCAACCAGCATCCCACGCTGTCAGTGTCCACTATGTCTAAGCCAGCTTCCCTTGACGTCACACAGATCTCGCGAGCAGTTGCGATATTTTGCGAGACTTCGTGAGCTCAGTAATGGCCGCCATATCAGAAGCCAAAACAATGTTTTTCGTCTTTTCTCAGCGCAAATTTCTCGATCTATGGAAGGTTTTAGATGGTTTAGAACACAAAGGAGAATATACGTAAGTACCGGTTCCTGACGTTCCGGTTTTAACCGGACTTGAACCGAAACTTTTTACAAGTCCAGTACCGGTCCGGCGTACCGGTACGCAGCACTACACCTGCCTGACTTATATTTGGTTACACTGCCGTTTTGTTTATGCAGCGCTTTGACTAACCCTAGCGCATGTTTGGTCCAGTTGGCGAATGTTTTCTAAATGCCGTGCATATGCCTTCAAGTTGGTGAAGATGTTTCAGCATTTGCATGTGTTCTGGCACATTTGTGTTTTTATATTTGAATTGAATTTGAAACTGCAGAAGATAAGTGTTGGGGCCGTTGTAACGAGTTTGCAACTGTTGGCCGCCGTAGGTAATGTTCCTTATGGCAAATGCTTTGTTTTTGGCGTGTTTTGGCACTACCATTTTTATAAGAACAGAAGGGGTCAATAACTGGAAATCTGGCTTCAGAATAATTTATGCTGAAAGTAGAGGACAGAGAGAAAGAAGGAGCATTCACCAGTTTCAGCAGCTCCTCTGCTTTGTGCTGAAGCCCTCTGAAGCCAAAGGGAGGCGGGTACCGGAAGATGTCGTCGGGGAGCGGCAGGTCCTTCCACAGAAAGGCTTGGGTCATGCGACTTGAGGCGGGGAGTCGAGCTAACAAGCTGTGCCTGGTGCTGCTGGGCCGACACTGACCCTCCAGAACTCTGTGCACGTGCTCATGCACTTGCTGCAAGGAAATAGGTTGTAAAAAAAGGGTAAGAACCGTTAGAATAACAAAAAGCAGACTCTGTTTCACTGCAGAACCTTTACTGACATTATCTCTGTTCAATCTTTTCTGTTTATTCCACAGTTTTCTATCTGGTTGTATCACCAGCCAAACAGACGGTTGTTATAAATGCTGGCATTGGGGGTTTTAATGTCATGAATGGCTGCTTCTTTCACACAGGAAATGAGACGGAATAATTTTCATTCATGCAGTTTGAATACAGGCCTCGTCTTTAAATAAGATGTTTTGTCTGTCCAAAACCAAAATATATTCACTTTCACATTTGAAACTGATAAAAGCAGGACATTTTGACATTTGAAGAGCTAAAATAAGTGCCTTTTTTGCTGCCATTTTGTAGGAAAATTACTAGAGCAGATCATTGGTTTAAAAAAACTGGTAGAAACTTTATTATGTAAATGTTTCAATAACATATTAAAAAATATGTAGGTATAAGATGGGCTCTAAGCATTCATTCACTCTAATACATCTCAAATTCTTAAATACATAAGACTTTATCTTGCTTAATTTTATATAATTACATTTTTCCCTCAAATTCATAATTTATACTCTGAGAATATGTATGTATTGTCAAGGACTTGACACTTAAAGCTGAGTTTGAGTAGAGCTCATTATATCTATCTATCCATCTATCTATCTATCTATCTATCTATTTATTACATGGACAATACCATTAGAGTTGTAAAAAGAACAATCTTCTTTAAAATATGTTTTAATCCAATTGAAAATCCAAGCGTTATCCATTTTGCATTTTATTGTTAATAATACTGTTAATTCTGTTTGTGGATCTGTTGAAACAAATGAGATATTCCTTCAGCCTTGCTTAATGTTAGGAGAACACACTCCAAGTGTCTCAGTAGTCAGATAGCTGTGGGACCTTTGGTGCGTCTCTCCTTGTTTACTTATGATTTGACAATTGTATTTTTAGTTTCAGTCCATGGTAAAGTCTCTCACCTTTTTATGCGCGTGGTTGACATGCCAGTCCACAGGCACGCTCGTCTCCGTCTCTCTCAGAGGCAGAATCGCCACACACAGCAAACCTAAAACCACAGCCAGTGCCAACCGCCTACACACACACACACACACACACACACACACACACACACACACACACACACACACACACACACACACACACACACACACACACACACACACACACA
>NW_011346306.1:0-1795 GCF_000735185.1 Notothenia coriiceps | reverse complement strand
CACACACACACACACACACGGGGGCGGGCCCACCTGTCACTTTTTGTGCATACTAATGTGATTGAAACAGTATTTTTATATATATATTTTTTTATTATACACCATAAGGCGCAATAAACGGGGGTTTTCACACCTGTGAATACACATCACCCCCTCCTATCGACTGATCTCACACCTACTCGGGATATCACACCTACTTGGGATATGATGATGATTACGCCTGATAACCATGATGCACCTTCCAAGAGTCATCTCAGCTGTCACACTGTTGGCAGTCACAAACTGTCATGACTCTTCATTTTGTTCCAAGAACAGTTTCTTGGCAAGTTATGGACATGAAAGTCATGGGATCTTTTTATGGAGAGCTTCCAAATCTGTGTTTGGATGTGATGGTTACCTCCAAACCGGATTTCTAACCAAAGGAGAAAGCTGCCACGGGCAAAGGCAACCCCCCCGGCATAATGCATACATCTGCACTGTTGATGTAGAATTGTTCAAGATTAATTTGGAGAATATAGGACCACAAGAGGGCTCCTATGAATGATGGCTCTCAGTTTTATTAGGCTGGGGAAATTGGAAAGCACTTGACAGATCTCCTTGATCTCCTCCGACTTTCATCAAAGATTCTGGACCGTATGATAAGATCGCGGGATTATTGCTGAGTGTGTGTCGGCTTTGGAGCTGAATTAGTTTTGTTTTAAGAACAAAGAGTTCCTCCTTGCCATTTAAAAATACACTTGTCCAGAATGTACGACTGGTCGTTGGTTTGGGATTATGCTGATGTCACTATGTGACCTTCAGATTCAAAATGCCAGTGACTACATCTGATACAGCCCGAGACAAACTAAGCTGACTGGAGTGATTGGAATCAGCACTTTGAAAAATCTATTACAGTTGTTAGTGAGAGATTGATAAATTAAACAACGTTCTAATTTCAAAGTAATAATTGCAAACTTGTGCTCATCCAAACAAACACAGTTTTCCTAACGCATGAGGTCCATTCATTTTTGTCTACACGCAGAGATTCAGACAGGGCCAATCAAGGGCCCTGCACTTTGGAGAGTGAAAAGACAAAAAGGTTAAACAATGAGCAGGTGCATTCATATAGATCAAATCACCATAGTCCAGCACAGTTAAAAATGTCACAGTGACTAGCCTTTTCCTGGCTTCAAATGAGAAACAGGACTTGTTTCTGAAAAAGAAACCTAGTCCAACCCTTAGCTTTTAAAGCAGGTTATTGACATGAAGTTTAAAAGTAAGACAATCATCAAGCCAGATACCTAGGTATTTATAACAGGTAACCACTTTGAGTACTTGTCCTTGCATAGTAACAATATCCAAAGCAGTGTCTGTAGTCTTTTTAGCTTTTGGTTTTATCAACATTTAAAAGAAGCTTAAGCTCAGAGAGCTGAGTCTGAATAATGTTAAAAACAGCCTGTAATTTAACAACAGCCTCCTGAATGGAGGGACCTGCACAGTACATCATGGTATCATCCGCATAGAAATGTAAAGTAGCTGCATCCACATTTTCACCTAAACTGTTGATATATATAGAGAATAAAAGTGGACCTAAAACAGAACCTTAAGGAACACCATTAGCAATGTTCAACCACTCAGAAGACAGCCCATCAAAGTGAACACATTGGGACCTTTCAGAGAGGTAGTTCACACTGCATGGCTGGATATACCAATACTGAGTAGCCTCTGCTTTAAAGGTCACATGTCATGCTTTTCCGGTTATTACCCGTCCCCTTGTGTGTTATGAAGGTTTTTCTGCATGTAAACGGTGTGCAGA
>NW_011346305.1:0-1785 GCF_000735185.1 Notothenia coriiceps | reverse complement strand
TAACACAAAGTGCACTACATTGATATATTTAACTTCAACATTTAAAAAAAAATCTTTCCAGGGGTGCATGCCCACGGACCCCCCTAGGGGATGTGAGGTCCATCCCCAAATAAAGCAGGTTAAAATAATTGAATACATTTTATTTTACATATACAAGACATTGGACAATTTTAAGCTTGGCCTACCATTTTATTGGAGCGATGAGGAACAGGTGGGGCTTGAAAAGACCCACCTGTCCAAAGTGGGGAATGACAGAAAAGTTTGAGAACCACTGGCTTAAGCCAACCAAGCTAACGGCTGCTGGCTGTAGAGTACCATTTAATGACCACACACACAATTTGTGTTTTGACGAGGGTATGAAAGAACAATGATCATTATTTCTTAGTCAATGAAAAAAGCTGTAAGCGAATACGAACTTTCTGCCACGCAACAGCGTGAAATCTATGTTGTTAAGTAACCCATATCTGTACATCTCAGGCAAAAACTATACTGTATGTTAAAACTGTTCTCGTTATCATAGACTATATATTTAGGGTTCTTAATAATTCAGTGGTCAATATGTGTTGACTTTATTTTAGAAGAGCAGATCTCTGCGGCTATAGTTTGTTGGCTTAGTGAACGTGTGTCTCCGCTCCGATCATGAGCTTTACACTGCAGCACCGATATACAGTATAGCCCGCCCCTTAAGGTCAAAGAATGGTTAAAAATACACAAAGCAGTAGTTAGAGAGCCGAGGTCTTTCTGTACTTTTCCTTCCCAATTAGGTTTTTTGACGATATTCTGAAAGCTAAGTGTTGCACCAGTAGTTGGCCTCAGATCAACTGAGAAAAGAACAAACGAACCTTGGTTAGAAATGTGGAAAGATGTATCAAACACAGAGCACTCCAAGATCACTAGGTCCATTTTTTGCAAAGAATTACCAATATTTAGAATAGCTTCACCTTTTATTACTACTGCACAAAGTAAGTTTTGGTAGATGGTAACTGTTGGACTAACAGGCAAACTCAAAGTTGCGTCACAACATGTGCAGAGGGACAGGGGGGGAAACAATATATGGCACTGTGTCATGTTTTTCCTTACCGGCACTCATTTGGCAAATTTTCTCCATTGGAGGTCCAACACAGAGGATCATGATTTTAAAATGTAAGTGTCTACCGCACGCATTTAGATTTTCTCCACTTAAGGAACCCTGATGGCATTTCATAAAATGATCACCATTGCAAGAGCACCATGGAGGGCATTTTATAACATTTTAACCACTTGCACACACACTAGGGATCTTTTCTCCACTGGAATTGCACCCAATAGGGCACTTAATTATGTCTTCTCCACTGGAAGGGTGCGCTTCGTTACATTTTCTCCACTGGAAGGGTAACCAATAGGTTACTTAATTGTGTTTTTGCCACTGGAAGGGCACCCAAGAGGGCCCTTCATTATGTTTTCCCCACTGGAAAGCACCAAAGAGGGCACTGCACCATGTTTTATTAAAACGGAACCCCCGAGTGGGGTTCGCGAGATGATTACAAAATACAAATTTAAAAAATATATATTTTTTTTTGTATCCAAATATTCTTTTATTATTATTATTTTTATTATTATTAATAATAATAATGTGTGCATAGACATTTTTCAGGGACGGACTAGCCATCTATTGAATTTCCCCGCAACGAGGCTCCCCCTTTGACAATCCACTAGCGCAGTGTTTCTCAAACGTTTTCATACCAAGGAGGACCACTTAACCAATAAAAAAACACTCACGGACCACCTAACTCCACAAATATCTAA
>NW_011346304.1:0-366 GCF_000735185.1 Notothenia coriiceps | reverse complement strand
CAACAACAGCCTCTGATCATCAACAGACTTCATGCAATGCTTCATTGGATGCATATATTAGATAATTATCTCTATCTCACTCCTAACACATCTAAATCTACTTTCAGCATGGATAAATGTTCATAAAATACATCCATTTTTTTTTCTATATGCTTCTTGAAATCCAAAAAAACACATCGTTTTTCTAGAACAGATTACAAATCGCATGAAAATGGTACAAACAAGTGGCAACATGTTTGACGAAGGTTATACAGGACTGTCTCAGAAAATTAGAATATTGTGATAAAGTTCTTTATTTTCTGTAATGCAATTAAAAAAACAAAAATGTCATACATTCTGGATTCATTACAAATCAACGGAAATATT
>NW_011346303.1:10333-18565 GCF_000735185.1 Notothenia coriiceps | reverse complement strand
ATAAACTTTTGTTATTGACCAAATACTTATTTTCCACCATAATTTGCAAATAAATTCTTTAAAAATCAGACAATGTGATTTTCTGGATTTTTTTTCTTCTCATTTTGTCTCTCATAGTTGAGGTATACCTAGGATGAAAATTACAGGCCTCTCTCATCTTTTTAAGTGGGAAAACTTGCACAATTGATGGCTGACTAAATACTTTTTTGCCCCGCTGTACTTCTGCCAGGGGATGCCACCCCTGAAATTCTCCTGCCACCCTCTTGCCACCCCATGAATATTTTTCTAGATCCGCCCCTGCTCTTAATGCAACAAATAATTAACATTTAACTATTTTGGGGTGCACATTTTGCTGTTTGCTGTCCTTATATATTTATGTTAAAAACTGGTTGCCACTGATGGCAACCAAAGGCCAAGAAGTGGTTGACATTTTTTCTGAATGGTTTCCAATGGCAACCTGGCAACCGTCACTGTCGAGCCCTGAAGGGTCTGCCTCATCATTATGTACAATAGATGGCATGTATCGTCCATTTCATTACACATCATCCCGGTGTGGCAGGGTGATCAAGGCTTTCATTAACATACAGAGAGTTTACACTTAATCTGAGAACCTTGAATAGAAAATGTGCAATTAAAATTAAATATGCTATTCAAGTGCGATGCCAACACCCTGAGCTGTGTGAGATACACCGAGGCCAGAAAGAGAAGCTGCTGAATGCAAACTCCCTGAATGATACGGCTAACTGTTGTGAATCTATTCATATCTAATATATTATGGTTCATTCTTACAATATACATGTTTCTTGTTTCTACACACACAGACATGTGGCTTTGTAAACAGTTTAGCAAAAGTAATGTTTTTTCATCTCTAAGGTGTAGAAGCTTTTCTTGATTTAATAAGTTGAAACGGTGCCAGTTCAATTTCTAAACAGATTCTTTCGTGTTATTTTTTTTCCCCTAGAAGGCAGTTCCATTTTCTCTGTTAAATAATTAGTTTTGCTATTATAAGATTATGTTCTAGCGTTTGAGGAAATTGCTTTCCATGAAAAAGTCATTGATGAAAGAATATACCTCAGGGTTTGATCCAGTGTGCGACTGCAACATGAACCCTTTAAACATGTGGTCCACTCTCTACAGCTGAAGATAGCCTGTTCTCTCAGGGATATATGGATTACACTTACTGTATGGGAAAAGCAAGTATGTTTAATTTAGATTTTGAAAATGAAGTATTATTTGCAACAAAAGCAAAGAGAGCAAAATACGCTAGTTCCAGTAGTGATGGGACCTACCACCCTGCAGGTCCATCTGTACATACAGGAACAAGTGTCCTTTTATAGCCCAAATGGTAGTGTGATAGAAGTCAAGTATACCAATCGCTAGCAGACAGTAAGCAAATATCTGAATAACTTTATCACATCTGTATTAATGAACATTTTAACCAGCCCCTCCAGAACATCTGGAGCTGAGCAGCAGCTGTTCCTGTCAGTGTCAATCATTAGCTTTCTCTAGTTAAATGGTTATTGTTATGGTTTCATTGAATAGATGCAAAGGAACTGAAATGTTTCATCCATATGATTTCCTGATTTCCCCCCAAAACTGTAATCTCAGTGTAATAAAAAACCGAATTAGTTTTACGACCAATAACAATTACAGTATTTTAAAAAGAAAACATGAGAAAAACTCATCATAAGGTCCATTTAGTTTCTGTTTTGGAGCTTAAAGGGCCCTATTCTGCTCATTTTTAGGTTCATAATCGTATTTAGTCCCTCTACTGGGACATGTCTCAACGTTTTAATGTTCAAAAAGCTCCTAATTGTTCTCATACTGCCTGAGCTGAAGTACCGCTTTTCACCCTCTATCTGAAAGCACACGTACAATGTGTTTGAGCGCTAACAGAAGCGCAATTTTGACAAAGTCACTACATCACTACTGAGCAAAGGAGTCCAATGGAGGCGTATCAATGTAGCCTTTTGCAGACCATTTACAGTACATGCACACACACCTATAGAATGACTACAGGAGAGGGAAAACCCTAAAAAGCAGAATAGGGCCCCTTTAAGTGATATCATGTGATCATCAGCCCATTGTGTAGTCCTGTTTGTTATGGAATTGTAGATGTCCAAGTTTCTTCTTTTTCCTTAGGCCCCTTCGCTGAAAAGCCAAGTTTTGTATTGACCCAGGAAACATTGTTAACACAGTTAAGCTTTGGTTGCAAGCATGTGAGATTGTTTTGGTGTGCTCATTACATCAGATGGGAGGGGGGCCAGCAACAGGGTGATTCACAGACAGACTGCCAGCACATCCTCTGTCATTTGTCCAGCACACACACACACACACACACACACACACACACACACACACACACACACACACACACACACACACACACACACACACACACACACACACACACACACACAATCTATTCCCAGGATCTGTGTGTAGGTCAGCTCCCCCAACGTCACATTCCTAGCTCATTCTCATTCCCTCCATCTCTCCTCCTCCTTACTCATGTCTGTATACTTGAAGTGAAGGAGTCACACTTCGTAGGACCAGTCGATCATTTTGATTTAGCACTTGGTTCTGATTTCATTCACCTGTTCTGCTTCTGAAGAGAGGAAAGTGACACAAGTGTTTGGCTGAAGGTTAGAAAGAGAAGAAGAAGACAGTTTGGACATCAGCTTGAATGTCACTTTGGTAAACTGTGTTCTTGTAAAATGTTCCTGTTATACCCATAGATTATAAACCAGTAAGTTTAAGCTTTAAGAAAATTATATAAGAGAAGTAGATTTCAAAATGGCCTGGACTCATTGTTATCGGTTATTTATCACAGCATTGTACCTTTTTTTTAACTGTCTTTATACAGGGTATATGCAGGAATCCTGAAGTCAAATGTAAGACCTTTTAAGACCTTTTTTAAGACACTTTCCATAGATTTTAAGACCTCATCGTCACTTGGAGTTCAAACCGGTTACATTGGCGACACACTTTACCTCACATTGACTATATACAGTATTGATTGTCCTTCCTCCTTATCTTCCAACCATTTGGACGCAGACTTGCATTTCCCCATAACGATGTTGTTTAACAACCGGCGTAAACGGACCTTCGCGCGCTATCAAGCAGTGAGCGTGCGATGTCCTGTTCAGATGACGTCCAACCCAACGGGATGCCATAAATAAACTACACAGAATCACACTACACACCTACGCAATGATTACATTCAGGCAGACTTTAGAATACAACCTCTTTGGACAATTTATATACTTATTGAAAACAAGCTACAAAATGTAACACCTTGGAAAATGCCCTTTAATACTTTTTAATAGCCTTCATTTTCGCTAAATTGATTTATCAACTTTTAATACTTTTTAAGACCCCGCGGACACCCTGCTATAACAATCACAAGAAATGTTCCATTCATCATATTATCAATATATTTATGATAAACTTTGCCCTGCTTACTGCAATTATTATTATCTATCTTATCTTTCAATCACATTTTACTTCATGTTTATATTGAAATGTACACCCTACTGAATTATATGTATTAAGTAATTTAATAAATGATGAATATAAGTATTATTACATGATAATCTTATCCTGTTGTTACTTATAACAGAATGCATTGTTGTTAATGAATTGCTTCAATAAGAAGTGACTTTTATCGCGACAAAAATATGTGTTCTCTCTGTTTATTGTGATAGAGAGATACATTTATCATTATAAGAATATGCTTTCTCTTTTTGATGACAGGCTTTGCTGTAAAAAAAAAATCGACTCTTTTATTAACAAGATCATAATAAAATGATTTGGTGTCCTATAGGGCTGTCCCGAATACCATTTTTCGGGCTCCGGATATTCGGTAGTAATCAGCAGCGAATATTCGAATATTCGGTGCGGAGAGATTATTACTTTTTTTTTCAAATAAATCTTTTTTTTTAAAAAAGGTTTCATAACACGCTCTGAATCCGAGACACCTGAAAACACGCTGTTAAGCAGAAGCGCAGAAAGAGCATACTATTACGATTTATATTTATTTATTGTCTCAGTACTCGCAAACATTAAAACTAAATGTGTCCTCTGTAGGGTAACTGTAGGGTCTGCTGTATTGTTGAGGATGTTGATGGCTGGGATGCGTGGGGATGCACCTATGGACACACGTTATTATTAGGCTGAGCTACTCAACTTTATGCCAATAATTGCCTTAGCCCCAGATGTTCCCACATTACTCCTATTATTTTCACTATTCGGATAAAATTAAAGAACTAATATAAAAAAACAATTTGGTTGCTTGCTTGCAACTATTTTCCAAGCAAAGTAAGTGCACGTTTTTATCATGTGTAACGTTACTGTTTAAACGGCGGATAAAACAGCTTCATCATGGCAACTTGACAACAGCTAAGCTAAGCTAGGCTACTACTTACAGCATCGAGGTGACTTTTCAGAGTTGTTGTGCCACCGTGGTAGGCCAGTTTCTTATCGCATATTTGGCACATATTCTTCTTACCGTTGTCCAATTTAAAATGGTCCCACACAGCTGAAGTCTTCTGCATTTTGTGGGTGAAACGAGGTGAAGCGAGGTGAAGCGTGCCGTTTGCGTTCGTGACTGTGAGTGAACGCGATGTCAGGAGCACAGGCTGAGATTGTATATATTTCCGAATTTTAACAGTGCAATTCAAAAGTATAAATATAGTATAAGAATATGGCAATTCGCCTTTATTAATAGCATACATTTAGAAAAAAAAAATTTGAAAAAAAAAAACGAATATCCGAATAATGAAATTGAAACCCGAATAGTTGGCCAACGAACGAATATTCGAATAGTCGAATATTCGGGTACAGCCCTAGTGTCCTAACACTCTTTTCCAATACAACAAGATCATTTCTTCTCGTTTAAATACACCATATATCTTTTTTTATTACAAGCAGCACTCGTTTTCTTTCCCTCCTCTAATGGGTGTAAAAGTAATGATGTTGGCCTCAAACACACTGGCCATGTTCCAGTCCTGTCCCAGTGGAAGAGGCCCGTCAGATCAAATAAACCCAGTCCCATTCCCAGTAACTCCAACCGAATGTTTCCCTCTTTCTCTGACCTACATTCGCTGCTCCAGACCAAACTCGTGTGCTTTGTTTGGTTTAAAATAAGCACCGGCTTCCTGTCTCAGACTGGGCGCCACGTCACCCCCCGTCATTCATCCCTGTCTGACTGTCAAGTGTGCCACATTGTCTCAGAGCTTCTTGTTTATCTGCCTAACTGTCTGTCGGCTCCTCCATTTGTCTCCTGTTCACTCCAAGTCATCAATCTGTTTCCAAGCAACAGAAATCCTATACATGCAGTGTGTTTGTGAACACCATGTCACTCCTTCCACTGACCTCTGGCCTGTATGGGAAGCGTTGCTTTGCAAACTGAATCAGATTCACAGTATGAAATAGAGGCAAATGAAATATGCAGAGAGAGATAATCTGCCATCTGCTCAGACAGCTTTAGGCATAATCACTGATCAATTACACATTAATGAGCCATTTGAGAAACTCTATGAAGAGCTCTGCACCTCAGAGTGTAATCATTTAAACTGAAATAAATAATTTATTCTTTAAACAAATTGCAATTTCCAACTATTTGTGAACAACAAGAGCTAAGTCTTGTTCGGTCGATATCGGCAAAAATAAGAAGAAGTGGGTAGGCACTGGAACCTGATGGGTTCCTTATCAAATGTTGCATTTTACAGAATTTGAGTGTTTGAGTGATGTCACTATGTTACGGAAGTAAACAAAGGAGTCCAATGGAGGTATTTCAGGCAGGGGAGAACTCCCTCTGGAGGGGACACATGAGGCGCTTTCACAACGCAGTACTTTTCCCACAAAGGTTTATCAGAACTTATTTCATGAGAACTCTTTAGTTCTGATGAACTAAGTACAGATCGCGTTCACACCGGAATAAGTTCCTGAGGGAGGATTAGGCAAATGAAGCCGCTGACGTCACTTCTTCTTCTTCTGCTTTGGGTTTACTGGCAGGCCGCAAAATGCTTCACGCCGTATAACTGCCACCCAAAGTCCCCGGCCGGAAGTCCCCGGAGTTGGGGACTGGCTTCAGTAAATCGCCAGAACGCCGACACCTCCTCATCTCCACAGCTCTCATGTTTTCTTTTGTGTTGCCATAAGTTAGTCTCTCTCTGCGTTTGTGTGCTGGGCTAATGCTTATGCTAATAATGCTAATGCGAGGATAATAAAATGTCGGCTTCACAAAACTTTTTGGGAGTTTTACGGGGCGTGGTTTGCAATCCGCACAGCCCATCAAAAATAGGAACCTTTTTCTCCCACGAAAGTCCCTGCTCTCTAGCAGGGGGTAAAAAAGGTTCTCATTAACTAATTTTAGCTCCGGATTTTTTTGGTGTGAACGCGACATTTCGGAACTATATCGGAACTAAAGTGGGAAAAGTACTGCGGTGTGAACGCGGATTTTAGCAATTGCACCAAGGTTTTTTTGTTTTGGCTGATAAAAGCTTCTCCTCAACAAAAAATTGAGGTTAACATGTAGGCAATGTTAAGTTCTGAAAATGTATTGCCCAAAATGTTTTTTTTATTAAAGAAATGTGTGTTATTTCATGTTACGTCTCTCTAGATGTTACGCATTAGAACATATACCAGCCTGCCAATATAGGCTTCTCTCCTGACTAAACATATGCAGTAATACACTTAATTAATATTTGTGGGTAACATTTGAATATGCATACTATTTGGTCAGTCGCTCCCCCCTGATGAACGGGGGGGAGGTGTTGGGGCATGTTCTCTCCAGCACCCCGGCTCGATGAGCATGTTAAGTGATGCACCTCAGGGAGTCTGGCCACATGATGCTATCACAGGAACACCCTGACCTCTGCTGGCCTTGAACCCTGTTCCACCGGCCCTTCATGGGACTCACCACTCATTCTGATTAGCCCCACACATTCCCTGCATTACAAAGATGCTAAAGCTATGATTCCTGCCTGTCATATTCATCTATCTCCAGGCAAATGTGAAAAGCTTTGAATTCCATTTTGGAAAAACCATAACTTTGCTTTCACAGTCATAGAAAAGTCAGTGAACATCGTATAATGTGCCTAATGGAACATTAGATTTCTCTTTCAGTGCACCCAAGAGCTGACTTCAACAAAGTTTTCCCAGCATATTCCTTAAAAAAAACAAGAGCTCAAACCTTGTTGCTTCAGGGAAATTGAGCTGCTACCGCCTGCTATAAGCACTTTCATCCCCTGAATCCACCAAGAATCTTCTTTACTGCGCCAAGCGTGCAGCTTGTTGCAGCTCCCCTGCTAGTTTTATACTATTTCCAGCCTTAAGCTTTCTTATTTGATCTTACTTGTTAGTTTTCTTTTAATGACTTCTATCCGTAACTTGTTAAATTACACTGAACAAAAATATAAACGTAACACTTTTGTTTTTGCTCCCATTTTTCATGAGATGAACTCAGAGATCTAAAATATTTTTCTATATACACAAAATAACCATTTCTCTCAAATATTGTTCACAAATCGGAAAAAATCTGTGATAGTGAGCACTTCTCCTTTGCCGAGATAATCCATCCCACCTCACAAGTGTGGCATATCAAGATACTGATTAGACTTAGGCTTTGCCTTAGGCTAGCCACAATAAAAGGCCACTCTGAAACGTGCATTTTTGCTTTATTGGGGGGGTCTGGGGGGGTCCGAAAACCAGTCAGTATCTGGTGTGAGGGTTAGGATTAGGGTTAGGGTTAGGGTTAGGGTAATGTTGTGAATCGAGTGGCCTGTGTTCATCGTCCATAACATACGCCTGCCCATACCATAACCCCACCACTACCATGGGCCACTCGATTCACAACATTACCCTAACCCTAACCCTAACCCTAACCCTAACCCTCACACCAGATACTGACTGGTTTTCGGACCCCCCCAGACCCCCCCAATAAAGTAAAAATGCACGTTTCAGAGTGGCCTTTTATTGTGGCCAGCCTAAGGCACACCTATGCAATAATCATGCTGTCTAATCAGCATCTTGATATGCCACACCTGTGAGGTGGGATGGATTATGTCGGCAAAGGAGAAGTGCTCACTATCACAGATTTTTGCGGATTTGTGAACAATATTTGAGAGAAATGGTTATTTTGTGTATGTAGAAAATGTTTTAGATCTTTGAGTTCATCTCATGAAAAATCGGAGCAAACACAAAAGTGTTGCATTTATATTTTTGTTC
>NW_011346303.1:0-10293 GCF_000735185.1 Notothenia coriiceps | reverse complement strand
ATGGTGGTGGTGGGGTTATGGTACGGGCAGGCCTATGTTATGGACGATGAACACAGGCCACTCGATTCACAACATTACCCTAACCCTAACCCTAACCCTCACACCAGATACTGACTGGTTTTCGTCGCCCCCACACCTGTGCAATAATCATGCTGTCTAATCAGCATCTTGATATGCCACACCTGTGAGGTGGGATGGATTATCTCGGCAAAGGAGAAGTGCTCACCATCACAGTATTTTTTCAGTATTTGTAGAACAATATTTGAGAGAAATGGTTATTTTGTGTATGTAGAAAAATGTTTTAGATCTTTGAGTTCATCTCATGAAAAATGGGAGCAAAAACAAAAGTGTTGCGTTTATATTTTTGTTCAGTGTAGTAAGCTGTGCCCTCTGTAACCTTTTTAGTAGAGAGATTTGTTTTGTTGTTGAGTTGCTGCTGTTTTGCATCCACGACACTGGATACACAACATGGCTGCCTTGTTTGCTAATCGGGCTAAAACTGCATGGTGCTCGGAACAACAGATCCCCACTGAAATCTGGAGGAAAATGAGGACGCAAAGAGACGAAGGAGGAAGGCTGTGTCCAGATGTATGTAGAAAAGGAGATATAGGCCGCGTTGCCCACGACACATCGTTAACTACGAGTCAGATGCAATAGTGTAGGGTAGCTGACAACTACATTTCCATCAATGGCTTCCTGAATGTTAGGGCCGACAAGGAGTGCACCAAGAGTATGTATGTATTTATTCTAATATGGTGCAACTGTCACAAAACCTTATGACCCCCTGGGATTTATAAAGTATTTTTGATTGATTGATTTGATTGATTGAAGATGTGGAAAAATTGAGTAACCTTGTGGCAACCAAAACAACAGAGACGGAGCAGAGAGAAGAGGCAGATCTTTCTGTTATCTCCCTCTATTATCGCCTCACTCAACACTCTGTGATGCACAATTAATTCCTCTTCTCAGGTGGAAGACAGAGGAGGTAATTAAAGGGGCGTATGCGTTAAAGATGGTTCCACAGACGGAGTACTCACTGATTACGTTCCACTTGTAGCACCAGTTGGAGATGGCTGGATGAGAGCTGTACTTCCCCTCTGTCTGGGTACTGCTCCTGTGGGGTGAAGCAGAGATCAGGTCAGTTCAGAGCAGGAGAACACCAGGAACACTTGGCTTAAGTGCATTTTAAACATCAAAGTGTATTTACTGTACAGCCAGCAGGTAACACAGTCAACAAGATGCCTGAATGGTCATACAACCTCAGTGGGAAGAAAATGCCTTGAACACACCTATTCCCTAAAATATATCTAAGATTTTTGGCTTTTCTGGTATTCATTGACACGTTTTTTGAGAGTAAAAAACACAGATTCATAATCTGATGACTTTTTAACTTCTTTTCTAGAATTTCCCCTTAAAGTGTTATGTTACTTTTGCACTAAAGTTCCCATTTAAATGAAAAGAAATACATGAATAAGTTTTCAAGATTTGACAATTCCTATTAAAAAATATTTTGACAATATCGCTCGGCCATAGCTGCAACTTCATCTTAATTGACTAATCTGCCAATTGTTTTTTATATAATTTCATTAGAGAAATAATACACATCACAATTAATCAGGGCCTTGTGTGATTTGTAATGCTGGTCAAATATTATTGAAATTATGATCATCAAAAGAGTGCCACAGTGACGCGTCCTAAAACCCGGAAGTAAGCTTCTTCCGGTTCCCTCGATAAAAAACCAATGCAATTTCTCCATAGGATTTTGGAAAATAGCTGGAAATAAGGTCTGTGGATGACACACATTTAAGAGACGAATCACGTTTTGTTCAGCCGGATAGTCTACCCTACTTTTATAATTTTCAAATCATAAATCGAATTGATAGATTGATGATCGATAGATTTATGGTTCGATCTTTAAGGCTTGAATTGGGAAGGATGTTGTATTAGTCCGAGCACACATTGCAGCAAAGATTATCCAAGTTATTCTTTAACTGGGTTACATTTCAAATAAAGAAACGTTAACCTGTTTTGTTTCAAGATTTCTGCAGTTTATTTGTATTATTTATTATCAATTTACATTAGAGCAACCATATTCTTGAAAATGAATGTTTAAGTTTATTAATAATAATAATAATAATAATAATGTAATAGTTATGATGATTTAAAATGTACATTAATAGAGTGATGCAGCGCAAGGTTTCCCTCAACACAAAGCAATAGGATTCCCCTGTTGGATCTCTTTTGAAGAAAATAAGCTTTCTAGCAAACACACGTTTATGATGTTTAACACGTTTATGATCAGCAATCTCCACATATTAACACAACTCTGTGATTTTTGTAGCATGAATGTGCATTGCTGCGCATCCCCCCGCTAAGCTGCAGGCCGTCTCATGTCGGTGTGTTTTTGTGTGATTTTTAGTTACTTGTATGCCACCACACGTTTCTTATACATATAGAAGCTTCGGACATTCACCAGTGTTGTACTGACGGATTTTATGTTGTAGAAAGACCCGTGAAAATCTCTAACAGTCCTTATTTCATGCTTCTAAGCCCAAACCATTCAAATAACCAGACGAGGGAACCGGAAGTGGTAACATGCGAGGTATTTTCCTGGTTTTATGACTCCTTCCTGCACCACTCTACAATGGTTTTGCAAAAACATGTTTGAAATAAGCGCTATTGACTCTCCAAATAGCCACAGCTGTGCATAATGACAGCTGCTCTGGGGTTGTTGAAATTGAAATCTCACTTCCGTCCCCGCTTTATTTCTCATTGACAGTCCTAATGAGTGATGCAGTGGGCAGATGTTTCCATATGTAAACAGATACACACTGTATAAATGTTCCTACATCCATTTCTGGCCACCTGTGGGAGTGGAAATGAGGCTCGTGGACGTTCGCCCAGCTTCACTTGATGACATGTTCAGCCCCAAACCTCCGCATGTGCATAGAGTAGCACCAAAAGATGTTAATATCCAAAGGGTCATGTTAAACAGATGGTGATAGCAGAGAAAAGTACTCATTCTAGGAAGCATAAATATCCACAGCAAAGTGGTAATCTTCCCAGTAGCTGTCAGGGTATCTCAGCATGGAGTATTGATGTGTTTTTCTATTCTACATCTATGACATACAGATGTTTTATATTACCATACATTTACATAACATTTAATTCAGCTGAGGCTTTTTCTTCCGAGATATTTTTCGCTACAGTTTAATATAATGTCCATATGGTTTGTATTAAGAGAAACCATGTTTTCATTTTATGAATAAGCCTCAACATCACTTCTCACACGATTGGCAGGGGAACAACAACTGCTCCTTCTATGGACAATGCATCATGGGAAAAGAGAATCACTGGTTTCTATTAATTATTTAAGACAAAGCATTTTACAGCTGCATGGAGAAACAAAGGGTTGGATTTTGTTTTAAATGCTGTTATCAAATAAATCTACCCTGGAAGGTGTGAATTGTAAAAACAATGCTGCAAAAACGTAAGAAATGAATTCAGCCATCGTTCAGTTCAAGCACAGATGCCAACATGTATTGCTTGCACATCTCATGACATTAACTGGCCTTTTGGAGACATTCCTCTCTACATTTTGAACAACAATGATCAACGAATTCACAAAGCAATTGGCGGAATAATGTTTGTTTCCATTTGCGCAGAAGCCTTTTGTGTCTACACGAAGGCAGTTGAATGATACATTCTTAGTTAAAACTGTTGTTTTGCAAATGCAAGGTCTTTCTTTTCTACAAACACTTATCTTAAAGGAAGAAGCTGCAACACAGCTGTCAAGAGTCTGAAACACCATAAAACCTTTACAAGCACCGTGAAATCATTACACTCGTCTCCACTGGGGAAATACTTTGCCAAAATAAAAGAGTGCAGCTGTGTGTCTCCGTCAGAATGAACCAAAGTAAGTGTATCAAAAAACATGTTCCTACATTCTTACATGCAGAGCTGAGGATGTGTGTTTGATGCCACTACGAGCATGTGAACCCTACGCCGTACACAATGTGTGTTCTGACACCAGCAGCAAGTGTTATCATGGGTTAACCATTTCCAAACCTGGAGACGGTTCCAATGGCTTTTTACTGTCAATCATCTCATCAAATTGCGAGATTGACATTTTAGCACCTATAATTTACCCTTTACCTAATAACATATTTGACAATCCAGCATTTTCAGTTGAGTCTCAATTTAAAAATGACATTTGGGTTTGTGAACAAGAAATTGAATGAATTAAATGTTATTGCAGGAAGTAGTATGTTCCTTACCTTTCTAACCTTAACTGTACTTAAAATAAGTTGCTATACCCTAGAATAGATGATAATGGCAGTGAAAGTTAATAAACACGCTTTAGCAGGAATTGTTTTTGCTTGGCCAAAGTGTTTTTCAGTTAAACTGATGTAGACCAATCATTGTGCATTCTTGTATTTTTTAGTGGGACTTCTTACATCCTCATTTAGATCTTCCTCTAAGCACATTTTGATAAAGGAGGGCACAAGTGTGAGTGGTGAAAAAACCGTTCCGATAACTTAAAGGTGAAACCCTACAATGTAAAAAGTAAGCTTTCCTTTTGCAAGTGTTGAGAAACCATGAACTAAATAACAGTAAAGCCGTAAACAGAGACTAACTGTTAGATGCCAGGTCTTATCCCTTATCACTCTTCTATTTCCCATCTCTGAGCAAGGCGCCAACAGAACAACTCATTGTGAGTTAATGAGTGTTCTTAATCATTGAACTTGTCAGTCCAACATGAAGTGACACAGATGCACTTCCACTCCTCCTGCTTCATTTTCAGCTGCTCACTTTTGTAACTTCCCCAGCTCCAGCTGAAAGACCTCCATAGGTCACAGCAGAGTCACAAGGGGGGGTGAGTGGGAAGTGAGGAAAGGGAGACACTGGTAACAGCCAGGAAAGTGTGTGAAGATTTACATAAAGGAGGGAGGAAGCTAGGGAAGTGTGAAGTGTCAAGAAGGCAATAAATTGGACACAGTGAAGTCTCAGTGAGCTTCAAACTGGGAGTTACATTCTCTAAAGGCTGTGTGTTGTGTGTCACATTGTGGAATTCTATAATGTTTGTCCGTCAATTATGATCTGTTTGTGTATGATTACATTGTATGCATATTTATTTATCTAATATATCTTGTTCACTCAAGGGATCCCAGTAACATAACCTGTTTAAGGAAAGGACTCCGTTCTGATGGGGGCTGCGTCTGACTTTTTCTATCACTTTTTAATACAGACAATCCAACAGTTCCGCTGAGATTTGTAATGAGGGAAAGTAAGCGGGATTGGAATTTTCCTTGGGCTTTCTTTAGATATCAACATTTTGTAACTTAAGAACCACTTCAGATTGTTGAAAATATTTGTCCTAGGACATATTAGCTCACCTCGGGATTATGTTTAAGGCGATATTTAAACAGAACTGGTCATTGAAATTATGAATTGTAACTAAATGTTTTTATATTAAGTGAATTATTGAAGGTGGCTGAGGCTCAGGAGGTATATAGGGAAGGTCGATCCCCTCCCCGCAGTCAACAGGTCCATGTGTCCTTGGGCAAGATACTTTACCCCAGAATTGCTCTTAATTGGCATGGCCATTGGTGTGTGAATGTGTGTGAATGTTAGTCTCCCTCAGCAGATGTCACCTCTATATGAATGTGTGAATATCGGATATTACCCAAAAATATATAACCATTGGCATGACTCTCGGGCCTTTAGATTGCGCTCTGAATCCTACCAGCTTCTCATAATTACCTTGGTCACTTTTTGAGTGTACAACCTCCAGATTCGAGTTGCCTCCCCTCCCTACACCTGAAGGCAAATGTTTTTGAAACATTTCATAAAGGCCAACCTTGAAAACATGGAAAAATGGCCTTGCTACGGCCTGACTCCACATCTCAATCACATTATGTGTTCACAAACAGACAGGCTTTTTGCCATCTTTAAGGTTGGCCAACATAAAAAGCTGTGGTCTGAAAATGTCATATCACAAAGTCTGTTTGTAGGGTTTGTATGCAGAAGGGGTTAAAAAATATTTCATCAGATTTCACCGTCTTTATGAAGTTGTAGCTCAAAATCTCCAAATATCATTTCCTTTAACTTTTGGAAATAGCATCTACTTTTCCACTTCCCTGCCTCCCTTTATCTCCAGGCTAACATCTCAGGGTCCATTCTTCAAAATGATTGGTTCAGAAGCTCTGCTTACTGAGCATGTTGTGGTGTATCTGCACATTTGCTGATCAAACGGCTTCTAAATCCTCAAATTCCCTCAGCCACATTTGTGGATCTTTCACAGCAGTGGCTGGTGTTTGTGCTCTGAGTGATTTGAGCTGCTTCTCCTGATTTCTCCAGGTTGTGGTTATACAGCTTTAATCTTTATCCTGCACCCCCACTGGCTTAAATAGCAAATAAGCGTACCACGTTCAAGCTTCGTCAAGTAAACGCAAATGTATCTGCGTGTTGTGACATGTTTGATCAGGTTTCAGTGTCTGTCGATTTGGATTTGTCAAATACAAGAGAGGATACGGTGGAGGATGAAAAACAGCGGCCAGTTAGAGGGAGGAAGAGTTTCACTGGAAATAAAGTTAACAACGTGTCGTTCAAGTGGCTCACTTGATGAAAGCAGACAGTCGGAGAGACACTGAAAGAGAAACAGAAGCGAGACAACAAGGAAACAGGAAGACAAATCGATGGTGAGAAAGAAATGGAGAACAGGAAGCGGACAAGACAGCGCAGGAAAAGAAAGTTGTTGAATTGGACGGTGCAACTAATGCTTATCTGCTCGGGGGGGTGGATGGACACGGAGAGCCAACAGCAGTAGCCATGCATCAGATGGAGCTCCAGTGAAGCACAGCTCACACACACTGTGCCAGAGGAGCGCTTATTAGATGGATCAAAGCTTGTCTAATCTACATGCTAAGAATATGATGAGAGGGCTCTGACAATCCACCCATCCTCCTGAGAGCCACAGATTATCCTACATGGTTATGGACAGTAAACATACAAAGATATGATGATGTATGCACTCTTCAGATCTTTGATGTGACAGCGGATTGCCCCAGTGACATTATATATGCTCTATTGTGGCTTCTCTTGTGTATTACAAGATGCCACTCATTTCATGTGTTTTCAGTTATTGACAAAAGAATGCACTTAAAGCTGCAATTTTGCTCAATGGCTGTCCCTAAATGGCACAACGAGACCTTACATTCTGCTTAAGTGCATGCTGGGTCTTGCTTTTTTCAATTGGTTTAGAGAGTAGCGACCATGTGAACATGTCATTAAAGTGAGTCAGACAAGAAGCCAGCAGGCTATCCAGAATATTTCAAGAACCGTATTGAGTAAGTAAAGTTGAAAGATAGCTTTTGTGCAAAAAGCAAACGCAAATCACCAAGGATCGTCTGTACGATGACATGATCATGTGGTGATTCATCTTTTCCCTCTGCTTTTTGGGGACAAGGGATTTGCTTTCTGACGTCTATGAATATAAATGAGTTTAATAACCACAATCAAAGCAGTGGGCCATTTTTTTAAGTTCATCCTTTTGCAAAGATTCTACCAAAAACATCTCAAACCTGAACTAAATAAGTTTGATTCCATACTATATATTGATCAAATCAACAGAAACTCAGTAAAGTATTAAATATATGCAAATATTTAGCTTCAACCTTAATTTTGATTTGGTACAGTAGTTACATTTTATTGAAAGCAAATGTTGAATCATATATCTGTCAAAACTAAAAATACTGTAAAACTAAATAAAATGTGTGTTTCCCGGGACAGAGCTTTCCTGTTACACTGATGACTGACTGCCTGTGAATCATTCACTTCTTTCTGCCTTTTTGGACTTTTTTTATTATCAGAGTGAAACTAGGCCATGAAATTGTTGAAGGAGCCCCAGTCGTCTCCGGTGCAATTTCTCCCCACCAGTCAAGCAGCGTAGAGAAGGGCCAGGAAAGGTGTGAGTGGATAGAGCTTTACAGGATGAGGCAATCACGCCTGAGACCAGAAAGAGGGAGGAGAGGACGGAGGAGACTGAGCAGTGCTGAGGAAACGGTGTGAGAGTTGAGGCAGGGACGCTGTGGGCTGGTGGGCATGAAGCGGCAGAAAGAGCGCCCTGTTTCCTCCGATACTGAGCAAGTGTGCAACTAGCCTAATGACATGAAGAGCCCCTATAATTAATCTATGTCAAATGTGCGACAAAGTCTTAGGAGGCAGCGGCGAGTGGAGGAGGCGGGGGGTGGATGGGTACAGCCACATATAGCAAGGTACTTATTACTGTTCCCTCCAATCCCCCACTGAGACAAAGTGGGGAGCCGACAGCTTCCCATGATTTGTCAGGGAGAAGAAAGGGTAAGGGCAGGGAATCAGTACAAGAGGACCCATCACTACCAATTGGTGTCTCTCAATGTTCCTGCAATTCCTGATTTCACAAACTTGACAGTGTCCACCTTTAGTCACAACACCTGAAATGTTGGTTTAACAGTGATATGTGTATGAGTGTAAGATTAAAAAAGTGTGGAACCAATGCAACAGTGGGAGGTTAACAACAACAGGTTTAAACCAGAGATTCTGTGTAAATGTTGGCCGTCAAAAACCATCCTTCTAAGTATTTATGCTCCTGTGTGTCACTCTTCCTTAAATACCTCAGAGATTGCAGACTTTTCCTATCCAGCGGAACATACCTGGAACACTGTACCCACAGAACCAAAGAACACAGCAGCCCTCAACTATTTTTCCTAATAAAAAACTGTAAAACAGTGGTTACTGGATAGTCTAACATGCTGTCATAAACTGGAATATCATTTTTTTTCATACTGTCTGTGCATATTAGCTTTTATCTTTGCTTATGTATGTGCATTTGTGTCTGTTGTGTGTTAATGGGTTTGTACAGTATATGAGGCAGGGCTCGACAGTAACGGTTGCCAGGTTGCCATTGGTAACCAGTCAGAAAAAATGGTCAACCACTTCTTGGCCTTTGGTTGCCATCAGTGGCAACCAGTTTTTAACATAAATAAATAAGGACAGCAAGCAGCAAAATGTGCACCCCCAAAATAGATAAATGTTAATTATTTGTTGTAATAAGAGTGATATTTAATTGTTGTTGTGACCAGTCGGAACCAGAGACTTAAGTTGCACGTGCATTGGTGTGATTACGGGGCCAGAAAGCGATGCAAGTTTACTCGTGTGCGCAGTGCGCTGTTTGTTTATTTTACAAAAATGGCGAAGCAAATTAAGTTGTTTGACTGTGCGATAAAAAGTTTGGCCAACCCGTCAACATCTCAAACGAATGTTCAAAGTGATTCAACTGATAAAGCGCAAGGTGAACCCGAACGAAAAGCAAAGAGGAAATGTGTAAAGTCTTGGGAGGCGAAACATTCGTAGTACCCCTCCATGTGCGCGCAGTGATGAGCGGGCCCTCACGTCCGTGCGCCTGTCGGGGAGGGCAGCCAGTCGTCGGCGTAAAGCAGAGGCACGCAAGTCCTCGGAAATGAGCCGTTTGTCATTTTTCAAATTTTCGTGTCCCAGACTCCCAGGTCCTCCGGCAGCGACCCGGAAACGGATGTCGGCGCGCCGTCTCGAAGGAAAACAAATTTCTCGAAAGGCTCGTCGAGGATCGATTTTCGAGGAGGCTGTCTGGAGGTGCCGTAACCGAGCATACACTGATGTATTCTCCGTAGACTATTTCAGCCAACAGTGATGTTTAAAAGAGGCGTGACGCATGGCTGGACTTATGTCAACGAAGCACAGCTCTGAAAACTGTTCCCGTTGTGATTATAAGTTATTCAAGATGATCAAATGTGCATCAGACTGTCTGCCCTTTACCGTTTGTTTGTTTGTTTGTTTACTCACTAATCACATCTCCCCTGGATGTTAGGTTATGCTTTCATTGTGAGGCGATGTTTACAGTGAGAACAGCTGCTGAGGTCAGTGCAGAAAGCAGAACAGTGTGTATAATATATATCGCTCAATAATATATGTAGATATCTACAAATAAACAGTAGGGTTATGGTTAGGGTTAGGGAGTGTATTGGTGTCTGTTGTAATGAATATGCCCCCAGCAAAGGGCGTTGTTGGACTAACAGTGTGTGTGTGTGTGTGTGTGTGTGTGTGTGTGTGTGTGTGTGTGTGTGTGTGTGTGTGTGTGTGTGTGTGTGTGTGTGTGTGTGTGTGTGTGTGTGTGTGTGTGTGTGAGAGTTGATGTGGCAGGCAGACAGGCAGGTGTCAGTTGGTTATCTGACATATAAATGGTCAAATATTGTATATTCTCCGTTAGCCTACGAG
>NW_011346302.1:0-7059 GCF_000735185.1 Notothenia coriiceps | reverse complement strand
AGACACGTAAAACTGCTTCAAAAAATCCCCCAGTGGGGGTCACTGCTGATGTAATTTAATGTCGTAGAACAAAACGGCATTCAGCTGTGTGTTGTATGTGTGGGGGGTGTCAACCACAGACCTCAGAAACAGAGCGGAGAGAATGTGAATACGCAAGCTGTGGACACTAAACATGGCACATTGGATAAATAACATAGGCGTATTGATTTAAGAGAAGAGCACATGTTCGAAGTGCAAAAATAAACTAAACGCCAATAGTTATTAATCCAAATGTGCACGTCAGTGGTTCCACAGCCTTGCGATCACTTCCTCCATCCGCTCGTTTTCTGAAGGGCGGGCCCCCCCCCCCCCACCACCCCCCCCCCCCCCCACACACACACACACTAGAATGCACACACTCACAATCAGAGACAAGAGCGGAGGAAAGGAGGAGAACAACAGCTCTGCAGTCTGCCCGTTTGTGTGTGTCCCCAGTTTCAATTTTGTTTATTATTATTTTTTAACCGCAAGCCGTTATCGTCACAGGAGAAGGACACACACAGCCCTC
The DNA here is from genome assembly GCF_000735185.1 of Notothenia coriiceps. Classification (NCBI taxonomy): domain Eukaryota; kingdom Metazoa; phylum Chordata; class Actinopteri; order Perciformes; family Nototheniidae; genus Notothenia; species Notothenia coriiceps. The sequence goes on along the minus strand of NW_011346302.1, from coordinate 6,512 downwards.
CCAGGTGGACGCGCGCGAACAACGAACGTAGCGTGCGCATTCTAAAAATAGCTCACAGATGGTGAGCAGGTACCGCGGTTTTGAACTACAGTATTGAATTTGACAGAAAACAACAATCAAACGCCAGCAAAAGAATAGTCTAATGAGTTGGGTGAAAAAAAAGACAGGAGATGTGAGTTGGTTTATTCAGTAAATTAGCTCAGGATAATTGGATGTTCTGTCACCTGTTGATGTGAGGCTAATGCAGGATTTGCTAGCTTGATGCTACCGACATTTAGCGGCAGTGACTCAACAAATTGCCACTTAAAATGTATCGTCAGCAATGTATGACAAGCAGACTGCTTGTTTAATGTTAGACTCACACTAATAGCTCAATATGATCATAACACGATTGCTTTCATATCAGAGATCAGATAAGGTGGAGCTGCCTCCAGCAATAGAGGATGAGGCAGAGAGAAGCAGCAGCAGCACAGGGTTGCAGCAGGTAAGTTATATGCTGTAGTCAGGTGATTTAAATGTATCAATGAAAGGAAGAAGTGTAGGCTACATGATAAGAAGGGAATACAGTTTGAATTAAAGTAATAAAGTACAGTGTAACACTGTACTTTATTACTTTTTAATGTACAAATACTTTGTTACTGTACGATATCAATAACAATAATCCACAGCTCCTCTCTCTGCTCCAAAAGATTTAAAAAATCTGGGTGCCCCGAATTTTTTTTCCGAGGGTGCTACCCTTGGCAGCACCCTGCCAAGGCAGTAAACCTAGGGGAAACACTGTATTCTGTATCCTTATTACGCAATTCCATTGTACATATTTGTTACTCCTAAGGCCTGATAATAATGTAGTTTGGCCCCTTGCCCTTCTTTACTGTAAGCAACCATGTTAAGATGTTAGTGTTTAATCTCTGCCTAGGGTTCTGGGAACCTGCTCCACCCAGTAATTATCTAACAGTGTCAAGACATTTTGTTCGAACTCGAATCAAACAGCAGGAGCCGACTGTTGCATGAAGAGTCTGTCAGGAGAGATTTCTGGAACCCAGACTAATGGAATTCTTTTAGAGCTTGTTCCTTTTGTGCTTATTCAATGGATGAGAGACGGGGCTTGAACTATAAAGTTGAGTTGAAGTATGAAAAGTGTTAAAGCAATTACACATAGAAGTTTTTCTCATCACTTCATGAAACAAACAAACCAGGGATCCTGTCATGTCACACAGCCTATACAGTCCTCAATGTTAAGCCTTTTAGACCCCGACATGCACTGAAAACATGGTGTCTGCTGTGGGGTGGACTCAACAACAGTTAAGTGGGACACAGCAGGAAACCACACGTGGACCATTACACAAGTGACCAGCATGCAAGTGATTTACAGTTTGCTTTGTGGGAGTCTCTTTATTAGAGAGACTATTCAATGAAAACAGTTCAGAGTGGGGTGTTTGGATTATCCACAGCAACATGGACATTGTGAACTTTTCCAGTTGCTTTAGGCACTATTTACATAATTTTTTTGACGATGGAGGCAGATAAAAATGCACAGCAATAGATAGATGGAAATGAAGAGAAAGTGAGAAAATGTGTATTTTTCCAATTATAACCTTTACTATTTAATTTCGTCAAAATCACAAACAAATCTCATGATAACTAACCATACAAACGGGTTGCTACCAATACCGTTATTCGAGTTGTTCTCCAGTTACACTCTAGCATAACATTAACATGGCTAACTGATATCTGATCTAATTGGCTCTATCGGTCCATGTCCTGCTCTCTTTAATCAATAATACCCTGATATTGGGTTATTCATCTGCTTATTTTAAACAACAAACACTAAAATAATCAAATCTCGACTTTTTTATATACAGTATATATATCCATGGTTTGAAGAGGTGAAGGCAATTCTGAACTTCAACCCACTTGGATACATCTTTGGACGTATCGGGCTGTGACCCAGTAATTCCCAATCGTTGTAGCTGACCCCCTGAACAAACTAAAAAAATTGGTTAATTAAATTGCATTTAAATAACCACTTTAGTAGTTTATACTTGTTAGCTGTACTGTTCTTTTTACATTAGTGCTGAAGTTATTTGTTCATTCTCATGCTCAAAGTAGTTGTGTTTGAAGATAAGTGCATTTACTTGAATATAATTATTGTGTTAAGAACTATGATGTCACGACTTGTTGAGGTTTGTTAAATAAAATATTAAAGGTCCATCCATCCATCCATCCATCTTCTCCCGCTTATCCGTGGTCGGGTCGCGGAGGTAGCAGTTCCAGCAGAGAGCCCCAAACTTTCTTTTCCCTGGCCGCATCAACCAGCTCTGACTGGGGGATCCCAAGGCGCTCCCAGGCCAGTGAAGAGATATAATCCCTCCACCTGGTCCTAGGTCTACCCCTCGGTCTCTTCCCAGCTGGACGTGCCTGGAACTCCTCCCTAGGGAGGCGCCCAGGTGGCATCCTAACTAGATGCCCGAACCACCTCAACTGGTTCCTTTCGACGCGGAGGAGGAGCAGTTCAGCTCCGAGTCCCTCCCGAATGACCTCACCTTATCCCTAAGGGAGACACCAGCCACCCTGCGGAGAAAACCCATCTCGGCCGCTTGTACCCGCGATCTCGTTCTTTCGGTCATGACCCATCCTTCATGACCATGGGTGAGGGTAGGAACGAAAATGGCCCGGTAGACAGAGAGCTTTGCCTTCTGGCTCAGCTCCCTTTTCGTCACAACGGTGTGGTAAAGCGACTGCAGTACCGCTTCCGCTGCTCCGATTCTCCGGCCCATCTGACGCTCCATTGTTCCCTCACTCGAGAACAAGGCCCCGAGATACTTGAACTCCTTCATTTAGGGTAAGGACTCATTCCCTACTTGGAGTGGACAGTCCATCGGTTTCCTGCAAAAAGAAGTGGTGCAATCCTTAGTCCACCAAACCGCAGACCCCCTCCCCCACGACTACGCCTCAAAATCCGATCCATGTATATTACAAACAGGATTGGTGACAAAGCACAGCCCTGGCGGAGGCCAACCCTCACCGGAAATGGGTCCGACTTACTGCCGAAGACCCGGACACAGCTCTCGCTTTGGGAGTACAGAGATTGGATGGCCCTGAGTAGAGACCCCCTTACCCCATACTCCCGCAACACTTCCCACAGTAACTCCCTGGGAACCCGGTCATACGCCTTCTCCAAGTCTACAAAACACATGTAGACTGGATAAGCGTACTCCCAGGCCACCTCCAGGATCCTTGTGAGAGTAAAAAGCTGATCCGTCGTTCCACGACCAGGACGGAATCCGCATTGTTCCTCCTCAATCTGAGGTTCGACAATCGGCCTGACCCTCCTTTAGAGTACCTTAGAGTAAACTNCCGCGCCCTACCTGAAATTCAAGGTGTTTTTTGTTTTTTGTTTTTTTATTATTTAAAAAAAATATATATATATATATAGCACCAAATTGCAACTGAAGTAATATTACTTCAGTTGCAATTTGGTGCTATATATATATATATATTTTTTTTAAATAATAAAAAAACAAAAAACAAAAAACACCTTGAATTTCAGGTAGGGCGCGGGGCTCCGTTGGCAGGGCGCAGCGCCCCGCCAAGACAATGGTAGGGGAAACACTGGAATAATAAGTCATCCTATCACTGGTACCATTTTTTTTAAATAGTGACAGGATAACAATGTTACAATAACTTTAAAAGAGGATATAGTGTGCTTCATGTTTATTTTTGCTCCATGCATTAATGTTCAAAAAGCTCTTTATTTTTCTCATACTGCCTGTGCTGCAGCACCTCTTTTCCCCCTCTGTCTGAAACCAGAGCCCAGTCTGCTCTGATTGGTTAGCTGGCCGGCTCTGTTGTGATTAGTCAACCACTTAGAGATGTGTCGGAAACGTCATGCCCCGTAGTATGTCGGCTATAATGTGTTGGATCGCTAGCCAATAGAAGCGCGGGTGTAACATAGTGATGTCACTGTTCCGAGTGTAACTAGTGTGTTGGAGAGAAATTCCCTCTTAAAGGGCCAGACCCAGAATCAGCACTTTTGTAACAGGGCTGAAATAGAGCGGTATGAGGCATGGCTAGAATGGCTGATGTTTCTGGTATTTTGAGCAAAACACTTCAGAGACATGTTTTTTATAGATATGGCCCTATATATTGTTCAAATATAGCATATTAGGTGACCTTTAAATGTTCTGTATACTGTAGAACGGTTTGCAGTTTGTTCACCAACCAAGAGTCATTTTTTAACAGGATCATGATTGTCACAGTCATAACTAACTATACATCCAGATGACTTCAAAGGTAACCTTACCTTAGCAAAGTTTACATTTAAACTCAAACCATAATGTTTGCTATACCTTTTGAAAATCATATATGCATGGTATACACAACAGCCTGTGTGCTTTGTGTGTACTTTGAGAATTAGAAAGTACATTTAATGGTGGCAGATCAGGGCTAATAGTAAACATGACAACTCATGGCAACACTCAAAGGGGGTTACTATAGTTTGTTTGTTAAGATTACATCAGAAAAGGCGGCAGTGGGGACAACCTTTATTACTCTGTTTTCATAACCTTCGTCCACATCTGATGCTGAACTTCCTGACAAACGTCCCCCTCTGTTCATGTAGTTAAACGAATCTTGACACACAGTATAGCGCTTATGTCTTTGCTCCAAAGGAATCCAGGATAAATTGAGTAGTCATTATACAAATACGAATGTTATAATGCTGCCTCTTGGCTTATTTGTTAAAAAGTTCAAATCAAATGGCAAATAGTGCATTATTACAGTAAATCAGCATTTAATAACCTGTAGGCCGGTGTAGAGCCTCCTGCTCTGCACCGCTGGAGGCCATGTGACCGCCAGCTGCAGCTGCACAGAAGAATCTGTTTTGCCTTGTTCCCCACAGACAGGACAACGTTGTGTCCTAGATACGTCCCTCGGTTGCAGATGCTATGTTTATTTGTGATTCGGTCACACATCTGCTTGGGTGGTTAAGAGATTCGGAAAACAAACTGTGAGAAGTGAATGGAGCGTTTCTACAGGGGGAATGCTTCAGAGCAGCCTCCCTGGCAGAGGGGGGATGAGGAGGACATGATTTCCACCCTCAATTTTACAAGGCCCAGCTCTCGAGGAGGGAGCTGGGGCCGGTCAAACACCAAAATATCACCTGCGCATTTCCACTTAATAAGCACCATATGGAAACAGGCTCAGACACCTTCTGCACTGTCTGCAATTTTGCAGCATACTGTAAAAAAACATCAGTGCAGATTCAGGTGAAATATGTTCTCAATCTTATTTGTCTTATCTACACTGAACCAGAGGCTGTAGCCCCTCTCTTCCTCTACATGCACCAACAGAGTGCATTTCTTGAGCTGCAAGAGGTTGGAGAGACGTCCAGCAAACCTTCCACCCGGAAACAAGGGACATTCAGCAGTCAGAGCCACAGGAACCATAAGCATGAAACACATGAATTATGTAATCAGGATACAAAAAACCTGTATTCCCTTACAAACAGGATTTTGTTTTCATCATTTTGTTATTTAAGTGAAAGAAAATAAAGAAGTTGAGTCTCTGTTGACAAAACCTTTTTTTTATAATGTTTTCAATAAAGTTACAGTTGGTGATGTGACAGGTGGCACCACAAATATTACTGTACAATTCATACTTTCCTTTAACATGAATGAATTAAAGAATGCTGCGTGGGGTCTGGGGGTGTATCTCAATGTCGAGGACGCTTCCTTCGTAGGACATGTCTTCCGAGTCAGGTCCTTCAGAAGCGAGGCAAGAATCCTTCCTAGCCTTGGAAAACGAAGAATGGTCGGAACAGGCTAACAGGTGTGCAGGTGTGTGTCATATGAGAGGCCCCACCTTAAATTTTCCGCAAAAGATTTTGGAAATTGGTCAGTGCGCAAAGCATTGTGGGGATTTTAAGAACACAGAGGATACACATGTGCACCCTCGAAATTTCCCGCAATGAAGGACGCCGGCCTCGGTAGAATTCCAAGGATCCTGGACATTGGAACAGTAGTAGCTCTGGTGGCTCTGGAGGTGAATTAGTTGCTCTGGAGGAGCCTTCCTCGACATTGAGAAACACCCTGGGTGCCGTGTGGGCGGGACGTTGCGGGGCTCGCTGCTCCGCCCTTTGACGATCGGGGACCGGACAGTGTGAGCTGTATTACTGGTGTCGTTTTCTGGTTGCTGCGTGGGATCTGTGAGACAGCGAGACATCGCGGAACTCAGCCTGAGCACACACATACACTCACAGCCAGGCTGTTCGCCACACAGTTCGCCACACACTCACAGCCTGAGAAAAGATAAGGCTGAGTGAGTGTGTGTGCCGGCGAAACTCCGCGGAGTAGCGCGGCGGAGAAAATAAAAGGATGAGTGTGTGTGTGTGTGTATGTGTGTATGTGTGTGTGTGTGTGTGTGTGTGTGTGTGTGTGTGTGTGTGTGTGTGTGTGTGTGTGTGTGTGTGTGTGTGTGTGTAGGAGAGTGTGTGTGTGTGTTGTTGTTCGTTT
>NW_011346301.1:0-5179 GCF_000735185.1 Notothenia coriiceps | reverse complement strand
CACTTCCTCTTTCAGAGGAGATGGACTTTCTCAGCACTTCCTCTTTCAGAGGAGATTAACTTTCTCAGCACTTCCTCTTTCAGAGGAGATGGACTTTCTCAGCACTTCCTCTTTCAGAGGAGATGGACTTTCTCAGCACTTCCTCTTTCAGAGGAGATGAACATTTCATCTACGCACTCCTTTTTTGGAGTGTTTTGGAGTGAACAGTTAACCACAAAGCAACGAAGAAGAACGCCTCTTACGTACGAGCTTGCACGCACAAGGTGACAAACCACGTGACAAAAGAAGATATAAAGAAGACTGAAGACCATTGGAGAGCAGTTCCTCTTGTACTCAGTTCTTCTTGCAAAATAGTGGACTTGCACAACTGCAACTGCAGTCTCCAGAGATAACAGCTGGTAAGTAGCACTTAGTCAACTCTGTTGCAGAAAAAGTAAGTCATATTGGAGGTCGCAAGGATCGTTTGATCTTAATTACGGCAGTAGTGCTTAACATCCCAAAGGTTTCAGAGGTTTGTTCATTAAGGTCTGTGACTAAAATATAAAGGGATAAACTAACAGGAAAAGATAAATGATGTAAAATTGATGAATGGAGGTAGTATAGAAAGAAGGGAGTTTATCGGTACCTCGTGGTGGTGTGTAAAGGACACACCTTTTATGCCCGGACTGAGTAAAAACCTTATCAATTGCACCACATTACACTGAAAAGTTTTGTATTTTCTTATTACTCTCCCTTTTATAATGCTGCAGTCGGTAAGAGTTTAACATTGATTTTTTGTTGTTCCTCATGACTGTGCTCGATGTTGTCTTACCTGATTTATCTGCAGGTCTGTAACACGTAAAAGCTAAATACAAAACAATGTTTTTAGCAACACTCATTCAATATGTATTTCAATTTCTTAAGACACCTTTAATCTCAACAAACAATATGTCCAACAAATATGTATATATTTTAACTCTGCAAAATAGGACAATATAAAAAGAAAAACAACCATAAAATGCATTTTAATATAATACGAGTCCATTGATTTCATCGTGTTGAGTACTTGTAACAAGTATAATTTGATAACAGTGCGCTACAAAACCACGTCTCATAAAATGTAATTGCATACGGTAAATATTCATTATAATAAGTACTCATTTATGCTGCCATTCATTCTCTAACAAAAGTTTTTCCCCTTATTTTCTTCACCAGGGAATCATGTGGATCTCATTTGCTTGTTTGCTGTTGCTTTCTGCTACAGTGAGCTCTATGAATGGGCCTCACAACAAATTTGTAAAACAGCACATCATCAAGAAAATGAATGTAAACAGGTGTGACAAGGAGATGGGGAGGAAAGAGATCACCGAAACTGACAGTAGCACGTGTAAGGACACCAATACCTTCATACTAGCAACCAGCCGCGAAGTCACAAAAGTATGTGGGAAAGCAGGAAAGCCATATGATGGTGGTTTGACCATAAGCACCCAACCCTTCCCCATTGTCGTCTGCAGACTGAAGACAGGGAACAATAAACCCAAATGTCAGTACAAAGGTAAAAGTGACACCAGGTACATTGTAATCAGATGTGAAGGAAAGTACCCAGTGCACTTCGCCAAAGACGTTTTTTCCCTTGGTTAACGACTAACTGCTCACTGTTATTCGCAATATAATAAAATACATTTAAAAGCTTACGATTGTCTTTTCTTTTTTCATGCATAAAGGTGCAAAATAATTACAGAAACAGAAAGGCTGCATGTAAAAGTTATATTGCGATTTGTGAATGCAATATTATAATATAAATGCTTTCATGGGTATACTTGATTAGTTATCGAAAGGAAAATGCACAGACTACTCCTCATTTTAAAAGGTGTATTTCTCAAGTCATTCATACAAAACTAAAGTAACATAAGTTCAAAAACTGGAACATTAAAGCACTGTTTTCAAAATAACAATAAAATAATAAATAATATTTAAGAACATTTAATGAATAACAACAGAGATATCCTCTTTCAAACTAATGGCATTTATGCAAACTGCTTTGGGCCGATTTCTCAACAGTAGAACAATGAATATCACCACTGTTTCCTAATGTGTGATACATTACTTTGGAAAAGGTTTTTGTGGGAAAAAGTTTGTCTGATATAAATAAAGTATAAAATATAACGATGTATGACGACAATGTATAACGTCTTTTCAATTTAAAAATGGGAAAGGTAATTTAAATTACCAAAACAATGACGACTGTAATGTTACTCTATCTTTATAAATCTGAACTTTAGTTGTTGCGCATTCTTCTTACTTTTCACTGTTTAAGGGGATGGTACAAATGTGTTGTGTTGCTGCGTACTGTAGGCAGAGGCGTTTCTAGACCAATTTGACTGGGGGGGGCCAGGCTGGGGCCAGTTATTTTCTGAGAGGGGCACAATAAATGCACGACGAAAAAAAGAAAGACAGTATGAAGTAATTACGCATAAGAAAACAATGCAATACAGTTATTGGTATTTGTTTCAGTACACATATTTATTTCAGATATTTATGGTTACAGTTTCTACGCTCTAATGGGTCCGACTAGAATGACAAATAACGTTAGTTCCGCCGATACCGTCAGCCAAGAAATCGTTTAATCATAAACTTTTCATTTTTAGGGGGGCCACAGGAGGGTCCAAAGTCAGTGTTAGGGGGCACTGGACCCCGTTGGTCCTCCCCTAGTACCACCCCTGATCTGTAGCAACATTTATTTTTCAAAGTTTGGTCTTATTGTAGCCGAGCTTAAAGTCAAAGTATAATTATACAACAGAGGTCATGTTTTATTTGGCCAGCAGTTCAGTGTCTACCTTCTGATTAGCGTTAGCATCCATTTCCACAAGTCTCCCGCTCTTCTCTGCACAGTAAGGTGACCAAACGCATCATAACAAACACAGACTGATTAGTCAGCTATGCATCATGTGGGTACATGTTAATCAGATTACACAAACAGTGAATACGCTGTCACATTCACACACTTTTGTTTTTCAACTAAATCATAGCCTTTTGGTTATATAATCGCACAGGCTCCTATTGCAACTGTGATGCCCATTAGATTAATATGCAGCCCTAAATAACTGTAATGCTGACTGAAAAGGCTAGACTCTTTACCAAAGACATTTAATGAGTATTAATACAATTGTGTAAAAATTGACATTGTACAGTATACTTGATCCTCAGTGTAAGTGCATGGTCCTATATGTTCATATCATCTGATCATACTGTGATTACAGCAATGTTCATTTAACTGGGTTCAAGGCTTTACTGCAATAAACTTGAACTGTGATCAGCAAACATTTAAATAAACCTTCTGCCTTTGCTCCAAACGGCGTGTCAACATGTTTAACAACGATGCAGCCCTCAGCAGATAGGCGTATTATGGGGTGTCATAATAGGCCGTTGCCATGGCGATAGATCACTTGCCATCAAACATAATGTTTATGTTCCTGCTGTAACTCCTATAGAAACTGTCCGATTGGTCCGAAACTTCCCACGTTTGCCCCCGGACGAGTCCGGAAAGCATCTACGTGACGTGTCGACGTACTGACAACGGCGGACCTGCACGGAGCTTTACTTGTGTTTATTATTAAGGCATCAGACTCCAGAAATGAACTGACAGGGCTTACAGGATATGAAAAGAAACGAGAAATAAGTCTGAATAGGTCGGCCTCCCCAGTGAAACCATTCATGCAACTTGCTCAAATGTTGGAGCAAAGCAGTCTTGCACCTGTACCAGAAGATGGCAGCAGAGTGAAGAGAGACAGAGATATACTGATATCCAAGTTGAGTCAGCATTGGAAATACAAGTGGTACATACAGAGTTATATTGGGAACGTTAGAAACACAACATTTCAAAATGAAGCAAAATAAGTTGCTTTAATCAGAAGTAAGTCTTTAACATGAAGATAATCACATCGGACCCTGTAGGAATTAAACTGCAGATTTGTAGGTTTGCCATGAGAGTTTATTATTATACATTTAGACCAAAGTAAGGAAATAATAATAACACTTGTTTGGATCCTCTTTGCTTTTGGACCAGTTCTTACTCCAAACAACACATTAAAATTGACAATGTTTCAAACACTATCTATACAATTTCAGCTTGGACTTTGACTTTGTTTGACCTTCAGCTCACAGCACAAAAATATAACTATTTGTCATGATGCATAAAAAACGAATTATACCTCATACCTCATTATCTGGGTTTCACAATGTGTTCCCAGCAGTACGTTCTACCTGGATGAGCGACAGAGTTTCAGTTTTCTTTCTTTTTAACTGAAAATCATAAATAACCTCTACAGCCTTGCTGCTTTACTCTGTATAAAAGCTTTATGGACATCTGAAATCTCATTTTCACATTTCAGTGGGACATCGTGTTAACTGCTTTCACCCCGGTAAGGGGAAAAAAGCAACAGTCTGAAGGTCCTAGGATCAGTCTCATTGGATGTGGGACACTTTTGACACAAAAGCTAAACAAAACCAGTTGATGTAATTTGTCTAATCTTAAAGGTCCCATGTCATGGCCATTTCCACTGATCATAATTCCATTGTTGAGGTATACTAAAATAGAAAAATACTGTGCAATTTTCCAAACTCACATTGGTTTCGCATACATCTCTGTAAAGTATGTGTATTCAGCAGTATTAACTTTCTTCACTAAACGGCTCGCTGCAGCTCCCCCCCTCCCTTTGAGCCCAGTGTGCTCTGATTGGTCGGTACAAATCGCGCTGAGCTCCGTGGAGGTGTGATTTCCTTGTTTAGCGATACACAGCCAAACTCAACCTGAACACACACAAAGTCACAGCCGAAATAAAAACAATAAGTGTGGCTTGATATCGAGTAAGAAAAAGGTTTATAGGTTGATAAATGCTGTGAGAATGGGTCTGCAGAGAGAATTTCGCTGCGATCCCAACTGTCTGTTATCAGCCTGCAGCCAGGGAGGAGAGATCAGCAGAGCTGCATGCACTGAGTGTGTGTGTGGATTGGTCAATTTGGACCAATCAGCGGGGGCTTAATGTAACGGCTCCATGGACGTAACGTAACGGCTCCACGGATTGGTCCATTTGGTTCCGGGTACGGTTGACATCATGCGGTACCCGGAAGAGTCAATGGACAGTGACGTATCTCCAACGAGGCGTTTTGGGGAGGTCTTCTCTGTGTTAGAGTTTTACTC
>NW_011346300.1:0-5394 GCF_000735185.1 Notothenia coriiceps | reverse complement strand
CGAAGGACTGTTTAAATGCCCAGCATTCGGCGGCACTCGATGACGTAGTATACTTGAAATAGTGGCTCTGCAGCAGGTTTACTCGACATAGAGAAACAGCGGTCTTATTCTCAAGAGAGACCTGTTGATGCCCAGAATCAGCACTTTTGAAACAGGAAGTGAAATAGAGGGCTATGAGGCATGGCTAGAATGGATGCTCTGTTTGGTATTTTGAGCAAAACACTTCATAGACATGTTTTTTATATTTTTTTATATATCTGAGACCTATTGCCAAAATAGCATGATAGGTGACCTTTAATATTACATTTTTTTTTTGTTAACATTTATTAATCTAAGTCTTTCTCCAAGATTTAAATCTATCTTTGCACAAATGTGACATAAAAATACTTAATATCTATTAAAAAAAGTATTAATTTTCATGGTTGAAAAACTGTTACTTAAGCACTTAATATTTGTTTTACCCTAAAAAGAGTATGTTATTGTTGTCTACTAGAAACGGGGTGTTATATATTATTACATAAACACTTAATATATACTCTTCTACTTTTTATTGTTACATTTCTGTCGTTTTTTCTTGCAATTTCTATCAGAATAGTTACCATTAGGATTATTATAGTTCTTAGGATATCCAGGACTTTATCCCAGGGCTTTCAATGTGTGATTGTTGTCGTGTCGCTTGATTTTAATTTGACTTTAACTATATTTACTTTTATTTTCAATATCTCTGTAAAGCGACGTTGAGCCCCTGTAAAAGCGCTTAAAAAATAAATCTATTATTATTATTACTATTATTATTATTATTATTATTTATCAAGTGTATTCCTCCCTGGCCTGGCGGCAAATACAGTGATCACTTTAACCGTCACTGTATTTGATCCGGAGCAGTAGCAGGATGTTTGTGGGAGGCTTTGTGTGCACGTGCTTATCACCGTGCATGTGTGGGCCGTCCGTGATTTATTTATTTATTTGTTAGCGTGCAGACACCTGTGACAAACAAAGAGGGCCTTATATTCTGCAGCAGTCATTCAGCTCCAGCTGCACAGCTTTCACTCTGAGCGTCCAGACTACGTGCACCGGGGACAAGATGAGCTGTAGTCATGACAACACAAAATGCACGCCCATATTAGGAGTCTCACAAAGTAAGCCCTCGTGCTTGTGAAGTATCCAAGAAGCTGTTTTTGGTCAAAATGGGTAGTCAACTTTTCCTAAAAATGACATTCCTTATCATATAATGTGAAGCAAAGTCATCGTTGTGTGATGCAATTTTGAGATGGGAATTAATGACATGAAACAAAGTTGTTCTTGATATTTTTCTGTTTTAAAAAAAATAATCCATTTGTCTTTATCTGTCCTATCTTGAGATGGATGTGAGTCAGGCAGAAACAAAGGAGCTGTCACAGCGAGCGTCAGGCCACACCCCCCCCCCTCCATCACTAACCTCCACACAACAAGCTCTTTATGTGAGGCATGGATGGGAGTCAAACAGCTGTGTGTGTGTGTGTGTGTGTGTGTGTGTGTGTGTGTGTGTGTGTGTGTGTGTGTGTGTGTGTGTGTGTGTGTGTGTGTGTGTGTGTGTGTGTGTGTGTGTGTGTGTGTGTGTGTGTGCAGTGGGTTTGTCTCCAACTTGAATGCTGCAGAGTTTTCAGTTTGTTACGAATCACCATCCTAATCTTGTTTCTTGTTTGATTTTAGCAGAAAAATGGCGACCTGGTCCAAGTGGACAGATCATTTGTTGGTTTTTGACAAAACGAGATATGATTCCAATATATTTTCTACTGAAATGTAACTCCATCTTTTGAGTTGAAGTCCTGCTGAATCAGCTGTTTTTCAGACATGATGAATGATGTGTGCAATATAGTAAATGCGTTAGAACTGCCATTTTCCTAAAATGCTGTTTTCCTTCTCTCTTTTCTCGTGTTTTATTTCGTATTATACTAAATATCTTTGGGTTTTGGACCTTAAGACATCCCCTTGGACATTGAGAAACTAGGATGAGACATTTTTCACTATTTTCTGACATTTTATAGACCATTCACAGATTGATCGCGTAGTTGCAGCGTTCAAAATGATTGTTTTTAACATCAGTACGTTGAAACTGCCAACATTTAATAACAAAATTCATATTTTCCTAGCAATTCGTCTTTCCGTTGGTACAAACACGCTCTGAGAAATGATCCAGTACCACTGAGCGTAACTTTTATAAACGGCGCTGCCTCCACCTGCTCATTTAACACATGTATGAAAGTCAAACACACGCAGTCAAGTTAATGGAAAGCTTTCACACCAAAAAAGCTAAATTACAACACTTCATCACAACATAATTGTTGGAACACTTACAGATTAACAAGAGCTCACATTATAAGCGTATCCACGGGGCCATTTTTAACTTTAAATTGCATTATTTGACCTTCCATGTGTCACCTGCCTCCAACGTCATAGCTGCACTTTGTTAATGGAGACAGAGAGCCTGACAGAAAGTGAGTGTTTCGGTAGAAAAAGCAACACTGACAATGAAATTGGGTGTTTGAGAGCGATAAAATAGAAATGGAGGGAGCGAGCGATCCATTAAGGCTAACTTTCGGTTTGGAAAAGCTCTCCCTGGCAGCAAATTCATCCCAATCATCAGGCTCTAATGTAATCACTTTATGAGTCGTGGGCATAATGAATATAGTGTTTGTGTGCAGATCCAGTCCGGCCCCCAGCCCTCTGGAGGGAAGTGTACATTTCTGTGGCATCCTGTATTTATTTGAAATACCCTCTGTCTGGTCTCGTAACACAGACACGGGCAAGTGGGCATAGAAACCCTTTTCTATTCCCTCCATTTTCATGATGTGGTTTCGCATTAATGGCATATGTTTTAAAGAAATGAAGCAGTAAAAAGTTCTGCTCTGCCTTCACTCAATTTGTCTAAAGTTTTAGGGGGAAAAACAGCACACAATTTGTTTCCATTTTTAGGTTAAAGTATACAATTCGTCTCCATTTTTTACCAGAGAGGGTTATTTAGATTGGCCGGCTTGTTGGCTTTCTTACAAACTGTACCCTCCTGCGTACAGTAGGTCCGAACCGACGCAGTGTGTTGGATGTGAGGAGGAGTGTGTCCAGGGTTTGGGATTGTGTTCTTGTCAGGGCGTTGAAGCACCTGACACAGCATTGACACCATCACAGAGCACTCAAACACATCGATGAAAACACACTTTTGTTTGTGCACAGCCTCGCACTGCTATTAAAAGAAACTAGCAGAATACTATGTTTGTGATTAATGCAAAAAATAACATTATATTCCAGATAATGTAAGACTGATTGCGGTCATTATCGAGCTAGAGCATTTAGCTTAGCTTAGCATAACGACTGGGACCATTTGGACCGCTGTCGAGAAACGCATTAATGTTGCCGTCAATATTGATATTTCTTACTTAAATGATAAAATATGTATTTCATAGTTTGAAAATGGCTCGATATGCAATATTCGAAAAATAAATGTTGTCATTTGTACCTTTTTGTTTATGCATTTAAATATGAAATATACATTTAATTAGCTTTAAAGTTGCTGTTGGATCATTGAACACAGGTTAGCTTTTACCTTTAGCTTCCAGTCTATCTAGCTATCTATCTACTCTCATGTCTTCATAGTATCACCTCACACTTGATGCATGGATAAACATGTTGTAGTAATATCCACAACACACTCTGCAAGAAAGCCTGTAAATATAAGGCTATAATCAGCAGCTAGTCCCACCCAGTCTCACGGCATTTCGTGTTATAGATTAGTTATTGATTCGTGTTCACCAACACTATTTTCAATTTTTTTTAAAAGCAACAAATTTCTATTGGTAGTGTGTTTCGTGCCTACACCACGTATTTTTGTTCGTTGGGTTTTGGAAGACCGGAAGCTGTGTGGTTCATAAAAGCATGTTCTTACTCAATATCTTACCCTAAGCCTAACCCTAACCCTTTTATTTTAAATTGTATAATGTTGGACCTTTTTTGCCGTCCACGAGGAAAATAAAGAATACTGAAATCTGTATTTTTTGTAATCTTTTTTGGTGCAGGCACGAAACATACTACCAATATAAATACATTGCTTTTAAAATCGTTCTGTGTCAGAATACTGAAATCTCTATTTTTTAAATCTTTTTTTCCTTCTAATTTGTTATTATTTACATTGCTTTTAAAATCGTTCTGTGTGACACGACAAAAATGGGGAAATCGTGTTGGTGAATCAAATGATTCAATTCATAACTATAACACGAAATCCCGTGAAACTGGGTTGGCTAGTCCGCTTAGCTTAGCTTAGCTTAGCCTAAAAGCTCAAGCCAACTAGCCTACTACTTTTCATGAAACAATGTGTGCACCTCTAAAGCTCGGACGTTTCTCATGTGTCTTTCTAAGTGAGAGTTCCCAGACAATAAGAAGCAGTAGCTGGACATTGTAATCATTTAATAGGTCTTTTTCCCAGAGTTTTGTACTATATCTTTAAATGTGTATTCGGTAACGTGATTCTGCTTCTTTGCACAGAGCAACTGTAGGTGGGCTCTTCCTGTGTCAGCCCTGATGGGATTTCAAAACTCTCTACGTAGGCACACCCATGCAGCCGAGAAAATAAATACACAAACGTACATAAAATAGAGCTGAACTAAAGATAGGGTCGGACTGAGTCTGTAAAGGGAGTCAGGGTTTCTGTTAGAGGAAAGGTCAGCAGTAAAGATGGGGTGGTGAGAGGAGAAACAAACACTGAGCCTCCTCCTCTCACACCTGCTGTAGAAAATGAGATCCTCCCAGAGAGGGCAAAAGTACACACATTGTTTACTCAAGTAGAAGTACAGATACTCGTGTTTAAAAATACTGGTGAAAGTAGAAGTACTGACTAAACTTCTTTACTCAAGTCAAAGTAAAGAGGCTTTGAAATGTACTTCAGTAAAAAGTACCCATAACTAGCAGCTGTTTTAAAGAGTACCTGACCTCCCTTTATATTAATAGAACAATAATGTCATTGTTAGCTAATGAATGTTTCCATGCTGAACAACGGCAACATGACAACGTTTTCATTGGTCCCTCTTCTTTAGAGAAGACCAGGAAATGATGGATACACGGATCGTGTTCAAATCAATAGGCACGCAATGACTCTAAATAATAATGATCACGCCACCAAACACACATTCAGACTAAAGGAACCAGCCTGTTTGGGAAATGTGAGAAGTAGAAAGTACAGGTATTTGTGTTCAACATGTAA
Organism: Notothenia coriiceps; assembly: GCF_000735185.1. Lineage (NCBI taxonomy): Eukaryota > Metazoa > Chordata > Actinopteri > Perciformes > Nototheniidae > Notothenia > Notothenia coriiceps. The sequence goes on along the minus strand of NW_011346300.1, from coordinate 164 downwards.
GAAGTAGAAAGTACAGGTATTTGTGTTCAACATGTAAGAAGTAGAAAGTACAGGTATTTGTGTTCAACATGTAAGAAGTAGAAAGTACAGGTATTTGTGTTCAACATGTAAGAAGTAGAAAGTACAGGTATTTGTGTTCAACATGTAAGAAGTAGAAAGTAAAG
>NW_011346299.1:0-2701 GCF_000735185.1 Notothenia coriiceps | reverse complement strand
AATTTCGTTATTCGGATATTCGTTTTGTTGGTTTTTTCCACGTTTTTTTTTCTTCTAATTTATTGAAATCTCCAATATCAACGTAAGAGCTTGTTCGGGGGGTGCTAACACTTAACCATAAACGTTATCGTTTACTTTCTCCGTCTTTATATGTAGATATTACTTTTTCTCCGTTAATCTCCGTCACGTTGTTTCCATAGCAACAACAACTTCCTGTCAACAGCGATACCTCTCCTTCAAAATAAAAGCATGTCCATAAATAGGAAGCCAAGCCAAATTACACTTAAGACATATACAACTGCAACGAAGGTAACAAACACAATGCGACATCCTTTTCAATTTCAAAGAACACAAATAGGGTTAATAACTATAAAACAACAATACTGTAGAATAACAAAATGAATGCCGTGAATACACCAAAACGTGTTGAAGCGGTTCGCGTCTTACGTAACGCCTCGTCGCCTCCTCCAGCCGCCGCTTACTGGATACTCTTCATTAAAGGATATTAAACTGCCTCCGAGTCCATTAGCGCTGAGAGATAGTTGATATGACGCAGCGGCCTATTTGTTCTGATGTGTGTGAAGCAGAGAGCCGTGGGGCCTCGTTAGATCCTGAATGCTATCAGAGTGGAGCTGAAACTCAACCAGAGACCTGATCTGCAGACTCTGACCAAATCAAGAGCTCTGAAGACCCAGAGAGTACAGAGGCTTTCCCTCTCCTGTAGTGTTCTATAGGTTTTAGTGCATGTAAATGGTCTGCAGAGGCTAAACCCCCTGTGTTTCAGTATGCAGTGAGGTTTGCCGCGCAGCAGGAATACGGCGTGTCCACCATAGATTAGATACCAGGTTTCTCTCCCACACACTCCAGTCGTTTTGTACGGATTTCATTTGAATTAGCTACATTTGTTTAGAGATCAAGCATGCCCATTTACACTTATTAGTATTGACTTTTTGGGGCAATGAACACATAATAATGTCTTTGTTTAGTTCCCATACACGTGGGGAAATTAGAGCTGTGAAGATTAATCTATTGGTCGTCAACTATTACATGAATCTCCACATTTTTGATAATGGATCTGTAGTCAAAACTCTCTCGATCGAAGTTATTCAATGTTCAAAATGTTTGTTTTCTTTACTCGCCTATGACTGAATATGTTTGTGTTGTGGACAAAACCTTACATTTCAGGATGTCATGCTGGGCTTTTGGAAACACTTTCCCTCATTTTCTGATGTTTTTTAAGCCCAAAGAATAAGAAACGACGATAATCACTGTTTTTACTGTTGGGAAATATCACACTCACCAAGAACAAAGTGTGTGAAGACAGACAGGAAATGGTCGTAGAGCGATGACATGCTACACATATTCTGAGTCAGACTCGAAACCTAAGATAAAATAAGACGGTTTATTAATCCCTGTGGGGAAATTCAGTGGTTTAAACATCAACAGGGTAAGAATGAAAAGCAGGACAGCACAGATTCACACAAAATTAAAGATTAATTCAATTCAAATTGCACGTCACGTGGTCAGCGCCTTGACCCCCGCAGCCACAGCTCAAACTGTGATTTATACGTGAGGCAGGAGAGCAGTTTATTGTCTTTTTTACTACCCGTGTGTGCAGAGAGGGTTGCTGCAGGTCGGGCCCCACTCTGCTGTTGTTTGTGTATGTGTGTGTGTGTGTGGTTTATGGTTCTCATGTGTCATGTCCAATAAACACTCGCACACACACATCGACACATGTTTTACACATTTGGGAAATGCTCTAACAGTGTATTCTCACACACACACACACACACACACACACACACACACACACACACACACAGTGAGACAAAGGGGTATTTATGTGTTTTGTGATTGCAGTCAGGCGGGGGATGCTCTCTGTCTGGCTTTTGGTGCACAGCTCAATGTGTGGTCAAAGTAAATGTAGTATTTTATTAAGTGTGTGGTTATTAAATAAACAAAGACTGTTTATGAGCAACAAAAGCTAATTCCTTGTATGTGTAAACCTACTTTTGCAATAAACCTGATTCTAATTTCTATTCTGATTGTGGATCCTCGGAGATTCTTCTTTTTACCCGTTAGGTTTATTATTATTATTGAATCTTTTTTGTCTGTGCTTGCTAGTTACTTTCCATGGAAGTTGCCTAAAAGGGTGAATATATATATATTTAATCAAACTAAGTTACTAAATGTGTGTATCTCTCTGTCCTCGTTCAGATACTACAGAGGGACACACGGGGTCATCGTGGTTTACGATGTCACGAGTGCAGAGTCCTTCGTCAACGTCAAACGATGGCTACACGAAATCAACCAGAACTGTGACGACGTGTGCCGAATATTAGGTGAGTTCAAACACACCTCCGATCTGTATCTCTATTCTGCAGGAAGCAAACAGCTGTCCATGTGATGCAGTCTTTACTGTCAAGGAGCTTAAACATCACTAACCCTTTAGGTGCATTAAACACGTATCAAGATAACATGATATACATGAAGCCTATCAGTTAGATTTACACAAGGTGGCGATTGGCTCGGCTGTGTTTGTTTTTGCTACCAAGCGACACACACACACACACACACACACACACACACACACACACACACTTTACTAAACTTGGCAAAACCTGCCTCCAACTCTTTCCAAATGCTACAAAAACGCTTGAAACCTCTCGACATGTTGAGGAACAATTAAACCAGATTAGCT
>NW_011346298.1:0-2420 GCF_000735185.1 Notothenia coriiceps | reverse complement strand
GCTCCAACCGCTGGAGAAGCTGCAGTACATATGCAGGAGCCTGTACGTGGCCCTGTAACTTCCTCCACAAAAGCAGCGAAGAAGCATGGTTGTCATGGTTGCCCTTCTGCTTATTCTCCGCGGTGGGGGCCGAGGGAACCGGGCAGAGTTTTTCGCCAGTCAACGTGTATTAAAGTTTAAATCTTCCGGACAAAATTATAAAAGTGCCGGTCAAAGGTCTTCTTTGTTATTTATTGAGCTTTAAAACAAATGGATAACGAATCTATAAAATATAATAATATAATACATGGAGCCTCTCTTTTTCCTCCCTCTCTTCTGACAGCGTCAGTGTCTGTCTCATGCAGCAGCTGATCCAGTAATGAGTGACCCGGCCGACAGTAAAAATAAACATATTTATAACTAGTTTAGGTAGTTTGAGAGGTAATTAAAATAGCTAAGGGTGGTGATCTGACTTGAAGTGTGTGTTTTTCTCCGTTCACCGCTGCATCACAGCGGGAGGAGCTGCAGGTGAGCAGTAGCTGCGTGTCTCCGTCCTGTCAGATTAGACTTCACTCGCGTTTATGTCCATATCGAGAGAAAGATAAATAATCTGAATTCAGTCTGCAGTTTACTTTGACGCGGGGGTGAGCACAGCAGAGGCGGGGCTATTGCGTCATCATTATCAGAAAATGATCGTAGGGCCGTTGGACCCCCCAGAGCGTTGCATATGCCGTTCTATCCACCTTGGGACCCGTTATCGTTTCCGCAGTTGTTTACTGTCATATTCGGTCGTCCTCTTGTGACCGGGGCCTAAGTGCTGGGAACTAAGTACGGCAAAGTACTTGGTGTGAAAGCGGCTAAAGTGTTCATTTTCAACTAAAATAAAGATTTGAAACCAACTAGAAACGTAGCCTTGCAGACCTAAATAAAGACAACCTGAGAGGCGGTGAATCGAAAAAGTGACTGCGTGTTTAGGATGTTATTGTATGAATATATATTACTAATAAAGCCGGTGTAAGAGAATGAAGTTCAGTCGCCAACAAGTAGCATCAGAAGCAAAACCAAAAGAGCCCATTTGTGCCAGAAAAGCATCAAAGCAGAAGAGATTTGGTCAAATTTGAATCCCTTGATGGTAATTAGTGCTGTAATTAAAAACAGGGTTGATAAGTCATTTGCCTTGTGATCTGGTCAGTATTCATTACAAGTGATTTAGAAATAGGGATGGAAATACAGATGGCTTCCAGGAAAGGTACTCTCAGGTCTTTAAACACATGTTGATTCACACTCAAAGTAGCGTTTAAGCTTTTAAAGAAGAGGTATCTAACAAATGTATGAATGTAGTTATGTGGACTTATAATAATAATCTTGCACTATTTCATTCTACTCGGACTCTTCTTGCAATATGACTATCACTACTGTTTTTTAAATGTGTTTTAAGTCCTATATATAATATGTTGCATTACTTACTTAATACTTCCATATCTACACTGTCCTCTGCATATGACAAAGCCTTTGAATCTCTAACAACAACCTCCTTATCAAGTGTTTCCCGCCCTCTATAGCGGCTACTAGCGCTAAAGCTAACGTGCTTGAGAGTGCTTCCTTGTTAGGGGAATGCCATCTGTATCGTAGTGCGAATGAACAACCCTGTGTGTGGGCAGCTCCAGAGGGAGGGTGAAGCGCACTTGTCGCCTGGTGGCACTAACAGGCTTCACCTGCTTCTCCTTGGCCGTCAGACAGAACACAAACACAAAACACACACACACACACACACACTCAGTGGAGAGACAAAGGACACACATGCTACTGCACAGACATGGGAAGGACACTTTAAACATCGTATAGAGATTGAAAATACAGAGCGAAGCTTCGGGACAAAACAGACAGAAACAGGAACTGACGCAACCATTGTTCTGAATCTCTTCGGCTATATATATATATTATTAATAATAATTATAATAAGACTTGTATAGAGAGTCTCCTCGCACTATTTATATTCTATTTATATTTACTTGCACTGTTGGAGGAGCCTGTGACCTCAGATTTTCATTGACATATCTACACTATAACTAATGTGCTAATGACAATAAAAGCCTTGAATCTTGAATGAACTTCCTGTCGGAGGGCTTCATAACTTCCTGTCTGAGGGCTTCATAACTTCCTGTCTGAGGGTTGCTGTGTCTCTCACCCTTAAGGCAGCGATGGCTGCTTGGCCCTCTTCACTCTCTTCGTCAAGCTCGTCGTCGCTCCACTCCCACTCTCCATCCTCCGTTTTATGAAGCCGACCGCTTGAACCAGGAACTCTGCGTACCTGAGGAAACAACATGTCTCTGATTGGCTGAAACACCAAACAGGTCATTGCAGCATTACCCATAATCCCCTCTGTTTCAGCCCTGTTTCCAAAGTGCTGATTCTCTGTCTGTTACTTTAAATGAAAATAA
>NW_011346297.1:0-2922 GCF_000735185.1 Notothenia coriiceps | reverse complement strand
TTGAATTATAAATAGGTATATTTCACAGATAAACCTATTAACCCCGCCCATTTAAAAAAAACCTGCTCTTTTGAACGGCTCTCGCAAAGGAACGGAGCCATAAGATCTGGCTCCCTTCAAAGAGCCATAATTCCCATCACTAGTCGAAAGTGTTCTATTATTTCATTTAAACAGGGAACCCCATGTTATGGTGAACCTTGCCTGCAATATTAAGGATGGCTAAAATTGAGTAAGCGATCTACTAAGACATTAAAGTAAGACGACATGAGTAAAAAATCTTATAGGAATACAAAATGATGAACTAGTGCATCTTTCAAGAAAGCTTTTGGTGAGCATCACATGGTTACCTCTAACGGCCCGTCCACACAGCGGCGTGCGTTGACGCTTGGCGGTGGGCGTATCTGAAGCTTGGGGATGTTTTGCGAGCAACACGACCAACAACCAATCACATGAATCTCCCGCCCCCTACATACAAAGCAATGGCAATGTTAAAACGTAGTAAACTGGATATAAAATCCCCAAACAGGCGAAAACCTACCAGTTTCACCCACTTATCTCTGCCACCTCCCTCCATGCCTGTTCCTCTGGTTTGTATGCCGGTAGATGAACAGAGACTGATCATACAGCACCAGGTGATTCACTACCGCTATAATGAATTTTTCCTCAATTTTTTGGAATATGAGGAAATGACCTGCGTAGTCTCTCCCAGTATACACGCGGTTTGATTGGCGAGAGCTTGTACTGGCAGATTTGAATAAACTGGATTTCATTGGCTGACGCTTCTGCCGAGGCGCCAAAAGTTGAACATTGCTGAACTTTTGAAGCGAGCAACGCCAGCAACGCGTCGCGTCTCTTCCCAAAATGCAGTTCGGCAAAAAGTGACGTCACCCCATTCAAAGTGAATGGGGAAGCGTCAACGCACGCCGCTGTGTGGACGGGCCGTAATAGTAAATTAATGATAAAGCAAATGTCACAAACAGTAGAATTCATAAAATGTCATGTATCCAAAACTGCACACACAATAAAGCTACCACAATCTACTGGAGGCACCAGACCAAATAAGGCTATAACAGGAAATGAATGTATTCGACTGAGCTATAGGAAGCCTTTTATTCTTTATGAATCCCTATTGATTAGTATGACAATGAAAGTGCTATACATAGTCTGGCTTTCACTACAGTAATCAGGCTGTAGTGTGATTAAGAACTGCAGGGGGTAAACTTTCTGACAATTGTGCATTGCCACCATACTCATTATTTTTATTTTAGGGATAGACAGCATGCCATTTATTTTTCTTACGAGTAGTGAGCCTGCTCACGGAACAGTGTTCTGACATTATCAGGATGATGATCAACACTTAGCACGCTGTTTCTCTGCCCCAAGCAGCGAAATGGCAAGGCTGAGAATGAGGAGAGGCAAGAGGGTAGCAGGAGGCTGGTAGGGAGTGACAGCAATGTATGTGAGGATTAGAGTTTCAACATGTCAGACGGTTTCGTTGGACTAAATTCAGAAATGACTGGCCCTGCTGCAAAATGCCTCCATTATAGGCATTGCATAATTGATTTGTATTCAGTTTATATATTCAAGGTTACACTTTGGCCAAAAATTGTCCAACTGAGTTTAATATCATTGGATCACATAAATTGGCATGAAAAAGAGTCATTAACTGGATTATGCCTCAAGCTAAACCATTTGTGTAATTCCCGTCATCACAAGAGAAAGACAAAAATACTTGCGTTGGAAAAATCTTACTTTTTTTTTAAATACATAGATTTGTAGGTAAGCCATTTGATTTGTTATTATTTCAAATAAGCACACATCCAAATGTGTGGTTTTTTCATTGTGGAAGAGTGTAGAATAGGCCAAGGAAAGAGGCCATTACATTTTAGAATGGATCTGAAACAAAGGGCGGACACACAAATTAAATGTCATGTTTTTTTTACATTGAGAGGTGAGGGAAATATCTAGTTAATATCCCTCTATCAAAGAAGAAACTTTTTTGAGACTCGACCCATTCTTACCTTACCCATTCCAAGAGAGAAATGCTATACGGTTAGCATCTTGTCCCCTCACGTTGTAGCAATTATTTGCAAACAACTATCAACATATTATTTTATCGCTTTTAGCTAAAATATTAGCTAAAACACTTATTGTTTTCTCCCTATTGTTTTCACAGTATTATTTAAAGCGAACACACCAAATGTGGAGGAACCTTTTCCTAATTTAGGAAATGGGAGAATCAACAGGGGTCTGTGCCTTCCAAGAGCCTTTCTAGTTTAGTGGGAATGCTGTTAACAGCATTCCAACTAACTGTTATTCTACGGACGAAAAGTTTATTATTCCGCCGACTTATTTTGCCGCGCTTCTCCTCCCGCATTGAACATCGCAGAAACTCCGTTCAAACATCAAAACTTTCAGCTCGGTCGGGAATCGATGGCTATTACTTTTCTCATTCATAACTTTCATAATTCCAGAGACACATCTCATAATACATCACATTTTTAACCATTGAAGTCAATGGAGAAATTCTTTAACTTCAACAAATCTTCATGCGACTTCAACTGCTAACTGTTCATTCGTACTTTCACTCAGAAACCTCATTCTAACTTTAAAATGTTACACATCTTTCTGACATTATTCGTGTAAAACAACTTTTAAATCTGATTCTTACTTTTAGAGATATTAAACATTGTTCAGACCTTGTTTTAGAGGTTTTCTTCAGATTTTAACATTAACTAGAGTGCGTGATTACACAGCTAGAGGGTAGAAAATCTTGAAATTTGCCTTCATATATTATGTATCACGGCTTTCTCAAAACTTCAGTGAAACTGCTCCAAATGCCCCAAAACTTCACAGGTTTGGTAAGGATGCAGCCATCAACGCATCTAAGCGTATTATGGGGTGTCATCAAATGCCGTTGCC
>NW_011346296.1:0-3212 GCF_000735185.1 Notothenia coriiceps | reverse complement strand
CACACACACACACACACACACACACAAACACACACAAACACACACACACACACACACACACACACACACACACACACACACACACACACACACACACACACACACACACACACACACACACACACACACACACACACACACACACACACACACACACACCATCTTTCCCTCGGAGAGCCTGGATGCCTTTCGGCCATTTGGAACCCAACGTGGTCCCTAATCATCCTGAGTTTACCAGGCTATGATCCTTATGGTTCTCCAAGGACGGCAGGGGACTAGTAGTGAGGGGGGGTTTGAAACTTGGCACTAAGAAAAGGCTAAAAAGTTATATATTTCACATGAATAGCATCAAAGTTAACTATTCATCAGATTCAGAATCAGAATACTCCTTTTATCCCGGAGGAAATTGGGATTCATGAGAGTTTCTCCATGAACTAAAAGAACAGATAAATAAAAAAGATATACTAAAAACATGTTTATGGACAGGAGAAGTTAAAGTGAGAAGGTGCAATAAAAACAATTCAATATTATAAATGTACATATAAACATGAGAAGGAAAATAAAAGTGGAAATAAAATAGAATATAAATGTTTATAAAAAAATATAAGAAGTCAAAGCAAGTATGTGCAATCAAAAAATTAAATAAAGATATCTAGATAAATATGTAAAGTTATTTTAAAATGTATTATGCAAGATCAGATCAAATAGATATTATTGCTTAATTGCACAAATTCAAAGAGGTTTGTCTAATGACCGGCAGTAGCTCAGTCAGTAGGGGCTTGGACTGGGAGCTGTAGGGTCGCCGGTTCAAGTCCCCGACCAGACCTGAGTGTGGAGTGCTACTTGGAGAGGTCCCAGTTCACCTGCCGTGGTGCCCTTGAGCAAGGCACCGGACACCCCCCTTCCCCCCTCACTCCCATTGCTCCCCGGGCGCTGTACAGTAGCTGCCCACTGCTCCTAGTACTAGACTCCTGGTACTACGATGGGTTAAAAGCAGAGAACACATGTCACTGTGTGTGCTCTGCATGTGTGGTCATTAAAGAGGGGTTTCATCCCCCCCATTCTATTCTCATGACGGTGAACTCAGTCCTAGTCCCTATTCAACTAACTTCATAATGACAGTTTTATGGACACTTTGCTCGGCTAAGATTCTGCTTTTTGGAATAGCTTCATTCCTCCAAATGAATCTAAAAAGGAGGCGTTCAGGGACAGTGCTGAGCGTAGGTCACCCAGCCCGAAACAGTATAGCTGTAGCTATGTGAGTAAAATATTTTGAGGCGTTAAGCTAACGACAGAAGTGCCAACGATGAAGGACTTTTAAAGCAATCTGGGAAGTTGTACCACCTCTGATGTAGAAGTTAAACTTCTACATTTAAACAGACCATCTTCAAGTTAGCCACTGAGATACTTAAAAACGATTTGATGTAATTGGTCTTTACTTAAACAGGAATCCTGAAGTCAGATGTAATCCCTTTTAAGACCTTTTTTAAGACCCTTTCCATACATTTTACGACCTCATCGCCACTTGGAGTTCTAACCGGTTACCTTGGCGACACACTTTACCTCACATTGACTATATACAGTATTGATTGTCCTTCCTCATTATCTTCCAACCATTTGGACGCAAACTTGCATTTCCCCATAACGATGTTGCTTAGCAACCGGCGTAAACGGACCTTCGCGCGCTATCAAGCAGTGAGCGTGCGATGTCCTGTTCAGATGACGTCAAATCCAACGGGATGCCATAAATAAACTACCCAGAATCACACTACACACCTACGCAATGATTACATTCAGGCAGACTGTAGAATACAACCTCTTTGGACAATTGATATACTTATTGAAAACAAGCTACAAAATGTAATACCTTGGAAAATGCCATTTAATACTTTTTAATAGCCTTCATTTTCGCTAAATTGATTTATCAACTTTTAATACTTTTTAAGACCCCGCGGACCCCCTGATGATTGCTTGTTGTTTGTATGATGTCTTCTCCTGAATGTTGTAATTCTCTTATTTGTTTTTTTGATGTCACCTTAAGAAAAGGAGTAGCTCCACTCATCTAATTGCACCTGTATAATGACAATACATGATTCTATTCTGTTCTATTCTGATTGACAGATTTATTTTTGAGTTGTGTGTATCCAGCAATTTCAGGTTTTGAGATACGTTATTACGTCCTAATTTAACGCATACAACAATATTCCAGTTGTTGATAAGTAGATGTAGAAAGCAGGCACTGTAAATACTGAAGGAGAGTAACTTAAAGGTGACCTATCATGCAAAATGCACTTTTGTACGTCTTTTCTCCATGAATATGTGTCCCCGGTGTTCCAGGGAACTCACCAAGTGTCAGAAAACACAACCCTCTCTATTTTCCTCCATACCCAAATCTCTAAAAAAAGGGGCTGCAACGGATCTGATACAGACTGATCCAGATTTGAACACTTCTATGACGTCACAGAAGTGGCGCTACGGCTATTGGGCCAACTCCACCAATCAGGAGGAGACAGCCACGGACATAGCCGTTGGAAAGCGCTGGAGACGCTGTAGTACATATGCCAGGCCTGTAGATGGTGCTGTTCTCACAGAATCAGCCCATGAAAAGAGATGTTAAATTGAGCGAAATGAGGAATGGCTAAAATTCATGATCTGTTTGGTATTTTGAAAAAAAAAAATTATAAATATGGATAGGTATGGTCCTACACTATATTATTCAAATATAGCGTGATAGGTCCACTTTAACATTGTGCTTTAGAGGTCAAATATGCAACTAAACACGTGTTAGGGTAAGAGAGATACAGTATAAATGCAACTCGCTTAGAAAAAAAAGACTCTTTAGCCAATAGGAGCGCGAGTGTTGCGTAGTGATGTCACTATGTTTGGGAAGTAAACAAAGGAGTCCAATGGAGACGTTTCAGGCAGGGTTTTTTAGCAACAAGCAGTAGCTTATCATCCATATGTGTGTGTGTGTGTGTGTGTGTGTGTGTGTGTGTGTGTGTGTGTGTGTGTGTGTGTGTGTGTGTGTGTGTGTGTGTGTGTGTGTGTGTGTGTGTGTGTGTGTGTGTGTGTGTGTGTGTGAAATATCACTCGTTAAGTAAATGTGTTTGCATAGAGAGAGAACACACGGGTGAACTGTCAGGTCTGAGAGCTACACACACACACACACACACACACACACACACACACACACACACACACACACACACACA
>NW_011346295.1:0-3976 GCF_000735185.1 Notothenia coriiceps | reverse complement strand
TGAAACAGCCTCTTATAGCCGTTAGAGCAGCTAGCTATCACCAGATGCTAACAACAACAAAACACGTACACTCACTCGCGCCACACATACGGACACCCTCCCGAGCTTGTTTGATACACAGAGACCCATCGAGGGCTTTAATGTATGATCGGTGTGACAGTGGCCATGTCAGCAGGCCACATAGACAGCCAGTCACCCTGTGTGAGGCAGGACCACATTTACGCAGCGTCCTGTTCACAATACATACAAAAAAAACTGCCATTAATAAATGACTGTCAGAAATCCTAAGTATCTGTTGGCTTATGGAAGCATGTGTGTTTCCCACCAGTGTAGGTCAGAGGCAGCTGCTGTGTTTGGCCCGAGCTCTGCTGAGGAAGACCAAAATCCTGGTTTTGGATGAGGCCACAGCTGCTGTGGACATGGAGACAGACAACCTGATCCAGTCCACCATCCGCTCACAGTTTGACGACTGCACCGTCCTCACCATCGCTCATCGCCTCAACACCATCATGGACTACTCCAGGTAGAGTGAGTGAGTGACGTGAGTTGAGTGACGTGAGTGTTCTTTTGCTCCTCGTACTGTGACAGTTCATCAGTGTTCTGATCCTCTAGGATCCTGGTGTTGGACAAGGGAGAGATGGCAGAGTTTGACACCCCTTCCAATCTCATTGCTCAAAGAGGAGCATTCTACAAAATGGCCAAGGACGCCGGGCTGGTGTGAAGCAGGAGGCTCCTCACTGTCCAGAATCGCCTCTGAGCCACCACAGCTCCTCTGCCGTCCTGCAATTAGGTCCTGAAATAAAGAGGAGGGAGATAAAGTGAGGAGTTGTTCTACACTTTGGAACAACTGTGTTTGACTATTAAAGAAAGGGTGTTAATGAGAACAAGGGTTTTAGTTGGACATGTTCCAACACTGCTGGTCCTTCTAGCATTGGTAAGCAATACTGAAGTCAGAAGACGACATCAAGTATGTTGTCTTTTAAATACAAAATCATATAGTGCCAAAGACTGCATTCAAACATCCCAGTTGTTTTCAAATGCAGTTGTCCCAGTTCCATAATATATAGTTAGAACATACAACATTTCATCTATATTAATCGTTTGGACTATGCTGTTTTTTACAGTTACTATTGAAGAAATCAACTACTTTACAGTTTCATGCTAACTGTAACTGTAAAGTTTCATGCTAACTGTAACCTGCACTCAGTGTAACGGATAAGGCAGACATTATCATATCATTTCTTATATGAAGGAAAATATAAAACATCCAAGAGCTTATCTGTAAAGCAGGTGTCGTAGGGCACATTAAAGTTGACTCAAATCAATTTATAATCAGTAGTGAGTGGAACTGGGACTCAGCTGATTCTTGGACCTTATAGCTACCAAAGCTAGCTGAAATAGGGCAATGCACTTGTTTCTTATAGTTGAATGTAACATCAGTTGGAGTGATTCTTCTGTGAGAGAGGAGTGTTTTGCGGTTGTCTTATTTTCAGAGCATCACCACAACGATGTGGCTGTGTGAGGAGCAACACAAGGTGTGCCAACTGATGTGTCAGAAACAATAGTTGCGCTGATGATGTGACAGGAAGGGAAGGCTTGTGACATTGAACATCATCGCATAAAACACAACGCAAAAACTCTGGGAAACTTTTAGATAGATAACACTGACTGTTACTTTACATCCACCACTGATTGTATTTATTGTGTGTTTGTGTTTAATCGACAACAGCTTTAAATATATGTGTTCATGCAAGTTGCTGATAAGGTCAGAGACTTATTTTAGGTGAATTCTAATGAGGTGACATTGTACTGAATGTACACAAAATGAATGTTTATAATCTCTTAATGTTCATTTTGTCGTTTTATATACCCATTATAAATATTTGTATTGTGACTGACAGCAGTTTAGAAGTTGATTCGACAGGGTTTTTTACATTGCCATTTTGATGATAGTAAGTTACTGCGTTATTTTGACCGTTTTGATAAGATGCTGACATGGAGAAATAAATTCCCACAGTTTAGAGTGTGCACGAGGTAGCAGTTTAATGCTCTGAGAAGCCCTGGTTATAGTAAAAATAAAACATTCAAGTTCAGGTCAATGAATCTTAAAAATACACAGCAGAAGTAATGATGTAAGTGCATTGAGCTACTGTACTGTATATTGTTTTGATGTATCACTATGAAGATGTTACTGCTTTGCACTGCTGTCATTAAAAGAACATTACCTTGAACAAACAAATTCCTCCCTTCCTGATTCCATTTTGAAACGTGTACTACATTTGTATGTTATTAACTTGCATAACTTGCATACAAGACAAAATGTAGGGTGCAAATCTAAGAGGCTGTGCCAGTTATAGAGCCCTTTGTTTCTAATAGGAACTGAAAACCATATGAAAAATGTTTGCACTCACTTCATTGTCACTGTAATAACTTGATCTAATGTATTCAATTCAGAGGGAAATTATTCTGAAATTAATTAAGATTCATCTTAAAAGTTTGCCATAGTGTGCACATACTGTATAGTCTCATGCTGTGTGTGAATCCAATGCAATAAATAATATTTTTCCTCCATTGACTAGATTCCCATAGTCACTGGTGGTTAGGCTGGTTTGTTAGTGTGAGGCTCCTGGATGATGACTGTTACCAAGTCATGATTGTGGCATTGTGAATGTCGTATGTGGGAACATTTGGAGCCACATATGGGATCTGTGTCATTCTTTAGTCTTGGTGTTAAAAGTTATGCTTCTGGTGAGCATTTTTGTTTTACATATGTATGATTAAAGGAGTATATTAAAAGTTGTATTAATGCACATCTTCATTTGCGTAATTAGCTTTAAAATATTAGACACTTGACACAGTTGCTTTTGGCAAAGCACAAAAAGAAAACTCGAGAAAGATGAGTTATTGTTATTACAACATGACTTCACTATTATTTAACAACTCTTTTTATTGGGTTCTTTTATTTGGGGTTAAGTACATTGTCAGAATAAGTGAGAAATGGATTTAACTTCTGTTAGACAATTATATGCCATACATTTTTGCATACATTCACAGTAAATATGTATTCAGTATGATAGCTGTCGAACAGAAGTTAAATTCATGTATAACTTATTCTGAATGTACTTAACCCCAAATAAAAGAACCCAATAAAAAGAGTTGTTAATTACTAGTGAAGTCACGTTGTAATAACAATAACTCATCCCTCTCGAGTTTTCTTTTTGAGCTTTGCCAAAAGCCACTGTGTCAAGTGTCCTACTTGGGTTGCCGTACGAAGTTGCCCAATATGGCGGACCATCTCGCACATGCGCACAGCAGATCGGGCAGAGCTGCAGATCGGGTAGTGAGAGGAAGGTTCCTAAGCTAAATGGACTATTCGACTCCAACCCCGGTTTGTGGGGAAGGAAGATGGCGGCGATGGATGAAACTGGATTGCTTTTGCGCTATTAAAACGGCAAAAAAGCAGTTTTTGCCCCTTATCACGGCTCATCAAATGTAATGCAAGACGGCAGCGTTAATCTCCTGCTATAGATAACAGGACTACAGGACTAAAGGTAAACCAGCAGCACACTGTCACTGACCCTCTCGCGACCATAAGCCTACATGAGCTACTGTAAGAGAAATGGTGAAGCTAGCTAGCCAACTGAATGCCTCCGTCTTTATAGAGTTTGTATCCAAACAATGCAGCATTCAAACGCGACAACTACAAATATGTAACACTAGCTCACCCGGACACAACGTTAGGTGTAATCTTTTACAATAAAAGAGTTAGAAAATACATAGGGCAGGGAGGCAGTGAACGCTACACAGGGCAGTACACGGTACACAGCAGGAATACAATTAATTTGCAAAACGAGAAAAATCGATACATACACAGGTTATTAGCTTAAATCAGGGGTGTCAAAACTCAAATACACAGTGGGCCAAAATAAAAGATAAACGGTACTAGTCGAGGGCCGGGCTGGTTCAATGTTTATTG
>NW_011346294.1:0-3908 GCF_000735185.1 Notothenia coriiceps | reverse complement strand
GCATGACATGTGACCTTTAAGATCATTCCATGGAATATAACAAAAAGTGTATCTCGAGCCGGTTTCTCAAACTTACCTACCCCACCTTTAAATCATAATTTAGAAAAATACCTGGAAGACTGCAATTACATTTCTAGACAATTGTTATCCGGATGTGTCACGTAGATTTGCATTTTCAGCCGGTAGGTGCTTTGGGCTGTTCTCTTCCTCTTTCTCTTTTTCTCTTGATTACACATTTTTCACTCCGCTGTTTGTATGTTCTGCGTGAATGTGTATGTGTGTGTGTGAGCAAGCTGGTGGATGAGATCCCAGGGGGCTGGATTACCCCTCTGCATGCCCCAGGCCAAGCAGCTCTTGGGGGGATTACTGTGAGACCTTCACCCTGGCTGGATTAGAGCGCCGGACCTCATTTCCATCTACTTATTTACCTCGGCCCACTAGAGGAAACGCTCAGCTGCACAAAAACATGCTAATTGATGCTGAGAAAGCCACGGAGAGGTGCAACACTCACTCTGTAAGCTTGTTTTTTTGGAGGGGTTAAAGGTTTAAGGATGAGTTGTTGAAAAATACTTTTTACTATATACTTATACTTACGAGTTGTTTGTTTTTGGATCAGACAGGGAAAACCACAGAAGGAAATTAAATTTTAAGCATCCATATGCAAGGACTACTCTTAAACAAATGTGTATTTCGGTGGTTGGTGTACAATTGTGGAATTCTCAACAAAATAATTGTATATGTATTTTTCAGTTAAAGAAGTTGTGTAAATTAAGAAAGATGGGACTATATGAAGCAGAATGTGAATAAGTCTTATGTTTTTGATGTCTTTTATGTGATGACTCCTCTGTATTTGCGGGTCCCATTGCCATTGTTGTTATTGTTATTGTTATTATTATCATCATGCGTCACTTTCCACCTTCTTCTCCAGTAGGACTCAGATGAGGGTGTTGCACTTTCTTTTCTTTTCTTTTACTTATACATGTGATGTTTTGGTGTTGTTTTGTTTCTTTCCGTTAACCGTTAAGTGGGAAATAAGTTTTTTTTTGTTGTGTTTCTCTTAGTATCCTAAGATACTGTTATGTTTGGCTGTGAAAAAGAAAAAAAAATTATTATTATGAAGGGCAGACCATCTATTTGTATTTATTTGTTTTTTTTAGAAAGGGGCAGGTCACATAAGATTTTATTCTTCTCCCTGCTCCTTTTTGCTCAATGGTGTTTTGGTAGTCATGTTTTGTGGCAATTATTGTATATTTGGTTTTGCGTACCATGAGCGGGACAAATCAAAATGAAATGAAAATGAAATATTATACAACGTGACATATCGGAGGCGTGTGGCACAGTGGACTAGTGCGTTGGTGTTCGGATCAGGGGTCACAGGTTCAAACCCCACTGCAGTCAGCATGTCGTTGTGTCCCTGAGAATTGTCCACAGTATTGAGTATGTAAGTCGCTTTGGATAAAACCGTCTAACAAGTAAAAAAAGAAAACGTTTCAGTTGTCATGTTACCACCAACAGACAGATTTCCCCTTCCCGTAGGTTTAATTTTAATAACTATTAAAGGCCCTATTAGAGGTAACATGTTCCTATTTAATTTAGAAAAAGGTTCATAAGTGAATACACATTTTCTTTGCATGACTTTTTTTTCTGTCCTTCTCCATGGATTATGATTGATGTTGTGACCCTAGGGAAGGAGGATGATTCCTAGTTTCCTAGACAGTGGTGTAATTATGGGGTACATGTACTTTACTTGAGTATTTCCATTTTTACGCTACTATACTTCTCCTCCACTACAGTTTGGGTGACATTATTGTACTTTTTAATCTACATTTATTTGAGAACACAAGTTACTCTACATATTCAGAGTATTAGCTAATACAAAATAAATAAACATTGATATATAATGAGCAGTTGTGATGAAAACATTAATTCATCAATAATAATAATCCAGCAATTTAATATACATGATTCTGAAATATGCTTTTGCACAAAATAAGTACTCTTACTTTTGGTAATTCACATATATAATGCCAATACTTTTGCATTTTGACCTAAGTAAGACTTTAAATGCAGGACTTTTACTTGTAACACAGTATTTTTACACTGTACTGTAACCCTAACCGTAGCACTTCTTCCACCACTCAGTAAAGAGCTGAGTACTATTTCAACTCCCAATACCAATGCCACTCAGTAGACAGTGAGGAAAGGAAAGTAAAACTGTTTAAAATACCAAAATAAATATAAACTGGTTAAGATAATAAACCAGGTCACATAATTGTATGTTGATGTGTATTTAGGATTTATTTTTCCCCCAAAAACGTAATGTATGGCAACAAATAGCTTTAAAGTTTGAAGCTTTTTTTTTATAGCATTGATAATTAAATTCCTAATCTACATTCGAATGCTAAGCAGCTTTATTTCTCCTTTTCCATCCTGTTTGAATCCGTAATGATCTGCCCGGTTGCAAAATTAAATAGAGATTAGACTACACTAATATTATTTTGAATTATTAAATGTATATAATAAGATTCCAGTGGTGGCTGTGTAGAGCTGTTTCAGACTTGTCTCATCCAGAAATGATCCAACGTCCAAAAAGTCCAAAAGTCAACATTGATTAAAAAAAAGTACAATATTTTTGTCGAACAATGAACAAGGGTGTCGGGCAGCATTCTAACCACACATTACATTTATACAACAACAATAACATATCTATTTTGGCTCAAAATAGCCAATCCCAATAAGAGGACAGCTAAAGCTACAACTCACCCCCAGACGTCCCCATACTTGGCATGGCACTCACTGTCAAAAGCAAGAAACCCCTGCAAGGAAACGTAGAACAACGTGTTAAAGGAGCAAAGGTTAAATGATCAAGTGTACGGATTAGCCATGGTCACTGCCTGCTGAGTTAAGTTATAATAAATACAAAATACAATATACCTCTTCAATGTGTATCTCAGTTTACTCATTTTACATACCAGTCTGTAAGGATTGTGCGTATTTGTATTACCTTCTTTAAGTGTAAAATCGTTCCTAAATAGGGCAAATTCTTCGGTCCGGGTATTCCAAGTTTCTTGAAATGCCTATACGGCCAAATGCCATACCTGTATTATATAAAAAAGAAAAGATATACTGTGGAGGTTTCCATATTGGGTTATATAATTCAAATGAAAGTTAATATAATCAAATATAATTTAGTATAATCCACAATGAAAAATGCATTATATTTTCACAAAGCTCTATACTTTCACTCTATAATTGTCTATAACTTGTAATTTCCTTTTCAGCTACTTTGTACTTTTACTCCACTACAATTATTTAGTAGGCTACCTTTAATTACTTTGCAGATATAGATTAATGATACACAATGGGATCAAGACCTTAGCTACATCTGGATTAAATTCACCAGCAGTAAATTAATTAATTAAAATGGGTTCCACATTACCAGCTTGATAAACATATGAATTCATCAACATTTTACTCAATTCATATAATGTTCTGAAATGGGACGATCTGCATAATGAGTGGCCTACTCATTATGCAGATCGTAGGCTACTGTTACTTTTGCGACTTTAGTATATTTGATGCTAACACTGTTGTACTTTTTCTTGACTAATATTTTTGAATACAGTACTTTTAATTGTTACAGAGTATTCCTGCTCTGTGGTATTTCTACTTTTACTAAAGTAGCTACAAGTTTTGAGTACTTCTTCCACCTCTGACCATGGATCAATATTGCCACAGGTTAACGGATCGTTACAGCAGGGTTACACGAGCCTCATAAACCTGACAACACATTGCTATGACAGTTTAAAAAACTACTCACAGATAAACCAGGGTGAGGAAGACAGCCAGCAGAGTCCAAGTAGTTGGTGACAACAAGGTAAAGGGAAACATCTTGACTCTTGAGACGG
>NW_011346293.1:878031-879310 GCF_000735185.1 Notothenia coriiceps | reverse complement strand
TTAGAGTCACGTTGTCAGTTATCAACCTGCTGGGTACACAGTATGTCTGGTCTACATGAATGACATGCTCCATCACTTTTCTCAGCCTCGTCGCTAACACTTTGGAAAGCAGCTTGTAGTCGGTACTTAGTAGAGACACAGGACGCCAGTTCTTAATCTTCTGCAGGTCTCCTTTCTTAGGGAGGAGAGTGAGCACAGCTCTCCTGCAACTCAGAGGCAACCTCCCGTTAATAAGACTGTCTCTGAGCACACTCAGCAGGCATCCCCTCGAGCACCGTTAATATTTAAAGAGCCCAGCTTTATGTCACTCATAATAAAATTATAGTTGTATCCTAACAAAATCAAAAACCTGGCTGAAGAAAAATAAAAGAGAAATAGTAAAAACAAGATGTACTTAATCATCATTATTTGCAGTTTGCTCTCAAATCTTCTGCAGTATTTTCTCTCTGGGCCGCAGAAGACAGGTTCCCCACAGGCTTCTTTGCGCTGCATGAGAGCCCTGGCAGAATTATGAAAAATCTGCAAATCAACAAAAGAATCCTCTATCTTCACCGCCCTCATCCCCTTAGTTTCGATCAGAAAGGATCTGATCCTCTGGAAAGAATACTCCTCTCCCTTTTCTACCTCAACGATGTCAAAGGATGACTCAATGTCACTGTCCTCCGAGTCCTCTGTGACTCCCTCTGTCTTTGACACCTTCCATTTTTGTGCCACACTGTCTTTGCTCACTTCCTAATTTTTCCTTTTAACAGGTAACCTTAACAATTCCTCATCCATTACCAGTGGTGTAGTGGGGATTTTTTTACTGGGGGGACGCTATTTTAATTAGCTCATCCCAAACAATGCCACACAAGTGCGCAGTAGCTTTATGACAGCACGGCGTTGCTAGTTCATCCAACCATCCATCCATCCATCTTCTCCCGCTTATCCGTGGTCGGGTCGCGGAGGTAGCAGTTCCAGCAGAGAGCCCCAAACTTTCTTTTCCCTGGCCACATCCGTCCACAGGGGATCCCTATTCCACTCTTCCAAGCCCGAAGTAGCCCTCCCTGAGCTCCAACTTTGCGGAGGAAAACAAGCGCAGCTTTCCGCTCCCCGGTCAACTCCGACCCGAAGCCGTCGTGGATCAATCGCTACGTGGACCCCGCGGAGGGAGGAGATCCCTCCACAAGGTCCGTGCAGGTCGACCCTTTCTGGTTCCCCTCTGGACTTGGTTCCACCCCTGCCGTAAATATCAGAGGAAGCGACCCTGGACCCTGCGCCGGAACCCTAGGGGTCAGTC
>NW_011346293.1:835768-877986 GCF_000735185.1 Notothenia coriiceps | reverse complement strand
GGAGGGGGGGTGTGTGCTCACGTCACTCATCCTAAGTCACAATCACTTTCAAATAAGATATCCCTCTATTCACTAGAGCTCCTGATGCCCTTGATCAAGGCTGAATTTGCTATGCATGTTAATTACCCAGACATTATTCATTCAGCCTCCAAATGAATGCATATCCTTGGCACGTGTTGAGGCGGAGGCAAACAACCCCCCCCACCCCCTCGACTCACCCTCAGCCCTGCCAACACTGTGGTGTGAAAAGCCTATTACTAGCCTTCACCAGCAGCTTATCCCTCACCATTGCAGAAGAGATTTTGGCCGAGCACACATGAATGGCCTCTATGCTCTGGAAAATGAGAGATGCTAAATCCCCAAAACCATAACCCAGTTCTTGTGCCTCGTGCACAATAGAAAGCCTTGGAGGAGATGACTCTGAGCCGTCCTCTCATGCAGGCATTAACACCCGTCTATGAACATTTGTTTGACATTACGGCAGCCGTAGATGTGATGAACAGAGTCCGTTTAGGCTGAGATTCTACAGGGGGGATGGGAGATTATATTGTTATTGCCTGCGCAACAAATAAAGAAGACGGTTGACTTTTGAGATGATTATCTGCATATTATGAAAGAGGAAGCTGAGAGGTTTGGACCTGCTCCAAGATGGCTGCCATGAGCTCAACAACATTTTATTTCTATATCTTTCTTCCTTCATTTTCTCCATATCATGTTTATTTAACTCCCAGAGAGTCTGCTGTGTCCAAATGCAAGATATATTACTGACAACATAGCATGATGCTTTTTAGATATTTAGGAACATTTGTGTACGCATGGACTTTATGGTGCTCTGCCATTCAGTTCAAAGATGTTTTGCCAACATTTCTGGGGGTTTTACAAGAAAATTGAATGCATGTTTGTAGCTCAGTTATATAAGATGTGGAAACAGATAGAAACATAAAGTATACATCGACTATTTAGCTTACGTATATTATTTTAATTATGTTACATACTTAATTTACATCACAAGAGAACATACTTGTCATTTAATCAAACTGTGATATGTTTCTATGCTCTCACCACCTAGCCAACCAACCTAAGACAAAGCAGCATTCTTTTGGACTCGGCTTTTGGTTTGCATCCAAGCCATTTACGAAAATGTTGTGGATCCGATGTAACACTCACAACATTAAAGAATAAGACAAAGAGGAATCAATAAAACATAGACACAGAGATGGCTGAAGTCACATATTATATTGCTGTACAGCATTATAAGAGACACATTACCTTTCAACAAAGCAGTCTATAGCGTAATGTCCCAGAGTCTAAGAGAATCTCAAAGCTTATATGCTACTCAAAACTGCATGCGCAGTTTGTTAGGGAATCATTTGCTTAGGTATTCAACCTTCGACCCACTTCATCATTTTCTCCTCACTGTCTCCTTTCCCACGGCTTAGGTCTACGGCCTTGGGTATCGCTGCTATCTCTCTTAAGGAGGAGCAGCTTGGACGCATTGTTGTTGCCAGTCTATGACGGAGCACAAGCCGCCATGAGGTCGTTTACTGTTCAGGGACGAAGGTTCCCTGGCGCACATTCTTTCCTATGGACGAGAGCTCTAGTTAGATTCAGGGTCCATAATTGTTTAGTCTCACTGATAAAGAATGTTGATTATTACACTCCGAACTAGTTAAAACCTCGAGCTACAGAAAGAGTTCTTAAGAATTGGTTTGGCAACCGCTGTGTCAACTCGTGACACACCACCTGTCTTGTCAATTCTCCGGCCGTAACTCCAAATAAACCATCAGTGTTTTCCATCAAAGCTCCAGCTCTCCTCGTGTCTCTCTGAGTCCTGTTTCCAATTGCTTCAGAAGTTTCCCCCACACAGTTGACCTCTGACATGACAAAATATTGTATTGCATTTTCTGTCCCCTCTGTCTTTAAATAATCCCAGGTTCCATGACTCTTTTCTTTAGTAATACCTTGTGTAGAGAACTCGTTGGTCTCAGAAATAGATCGGCCTCTATTTAGAAAATGAAATGGATAACACATCATGGCTTAAAGCACATTATTATATAAATAGCTTTTACAAAAACATACAACTTCAATTGCATTTGGAGACACTGAACTCATTGCAGTACATTTCAAAAGGATTATTTTCATTGAATCTGTTTAAAAAAACACTTTGAAACTAAACTCAAAATAAGTCCTTAGAGCATATTGAATAAGAGTGCCTCAGGGAAGGAACTTTGCAACTATAGTCCCAAGCCTGTTCTGTTATAAATATATCAGTGTGTGGTGGCCAAGCGAGGGATGTTAATGGACATGTTTTAACTACATTCTGTGTGTGTGTTACTGAGACAGAGAAGGAACAGGCATTGGTGTTTATTTGTGAGTGTATGCAAGCCTACAGTAAGCTTCAGCACCTGAGCAGATGCTGCTTCATCTGCATGCAAGTGTGTGTTTGTTTACATGTTTGTATGAGGATGTTTGTTTTTGCATGAGAATCATCTGACAGTGTGAGAGAGCAGATGTTGTGTGTGTGTGTCTATATGCTTTCTGAATGAACGCATGTGTTTGCAGAGTGCCAGTGTCTGGTAGATGGAGGTGTTTGGCTTTCATTTGGGTTTCCTTTTCCTCCATGCTTGTCTTGCAGGGTATATAGCTGTGAGACAAACATCAATCTTTAAGACTCGGCTCAGAATGATGATTTACTGAACAGGAGTTTGTGAATGTCTACATTCAGCCGGGCCTTTTGTTTTCGAAGTTGTTGTAGAGAGATCTTGAAGACGCCGAGTGGGATTTATTCATTCCCTTACGAGTAAAACTTCATCTTATAGCTCACTGTCAATCTGTCAATTTGTCAGCTCCCAGGAACCGCTTTTATTTCTAATCACATCAGCGCTGAGATTAACTCGAGGGGGCCAGCAGCCATAATCAATTCTTTGTTATTAATAATTAATCCGCTCCGAGTGATAAAATATTCCGTATCAAGTTCAGATGTTAAATGTAGATTTCTGACGGAATCAAGGGGAAATTGAACCATATATTTCTGTTTATGCGGCTCATCATTCGCTTTGAAAGGATGCCAACGCGGCAGGTCGAGCTGAGGAGGCACAAAAGTGCACGGGGAGATGGATGGAGTCGTCGTGCACGGGGATACTGATCATTAGCCCGTGAGGAATGAAAACAAGGATGCAGAGACAAGGCCGAAAGAGGGATAAGGAGAGGTGAACGATGCGGCACGATCTGCTAGGCTTAATGATAGCGCTACAGGCAGCAGACACAGGGTCAGTGCTGAGCTTAACATGAAGCACACTAATTGTATCATCCCTGCATACCTGCTACCATCCATCACCATTGAACAAAACTGAACTGCAAATCCATATTCATAGCTCGGAGAATGACACCATGACAGAAGAAAGCTGACCCCTTTGAAACAGTTTCTGTGTAAATGGGAGAAACATTTTCCAGCAATAAAACGAGGAAGAAGGGGGGGGGGGAGGAGGGAAATAAAAGATCACCTCAGTGTACTCACTTCCTGAGTTGGCCTCAAGGTTAAGATGGCTCGTTATTTTTTGATGGTCCTCGTTAAAGACGTGGAGAGCTCGCGGGGAGTTATTTGAGATTTTTTTCTTTTTTTTTCTAGGGCACTAAAAGGTGTTCCACAGGGCTCCATTCAGGGTCCCGCCTGATCCTGTTCGTCTCAAGTGTCCACACACACTCTTACACACACTCAGCTCAAGGTGACTCCCACCCAGAAACCCTGAAATTCATACTTTTTCTCCCCATGTAGAGAGGGAGATGGTTTTATTTCCTTTGAGGATTAATCTGTGTGTGCTAGAGAAGCGTGTGAATGTTTGAAAAGAAGCCTTATTACTTTTCAATGACACTCTAACCCCGTTTTCCATTATTATTTTTCATAATAATGTTCAACCTGGGATGGCGTCATGAACGACATTGAAATACAACCTCCCAGATGAATGTTTTGTTTATCTTTCATGTCGATGTGTATCTTGTGATAGTTATTGTTATTGCACTGAGACAGAGAGAGCAGGAGGAATATTCTCAATATATTTTCTTTGTCCTCCTTCGTTGTGTATAATTCATTATCTCAGAGTAGTTCCTATTCAAGGGCATTACTCAGAAAATGAAAGTCGTTGGGATGTTGTGGCAAATTGGACTGGTGAGCATCTGAATAATATCCAGCCAATCAGGAGCTAGACATAATACAGAATCTGAGAAGTAAAGTCTTGCTTTGAGAGTCAGTTCATTAAGTGAGAGTTTGAATTCTAACTATCTGATGTAGAGGTGTGCGAATGCAAGGGGACTTAGTTAACTAGTGTGTACTCCTTGGTAGATTTGGAGAAGGCGTATGACCGGGTTCCCAGGGAGTTACTGTAGAAGGTTAGAGAGTATGAGGTGAGGGGGTCTCTATTCAGGGCCATCTCTGTACTCCCAAAGCGAGATCTGTGTCCGGGTCCTCGGCAGTAAATCGGACCCATTTCTGGTGAGGGTTGGCCTCCGCCAGGGCTGCGCTTTCTCACCAATCCTGTTTGTAATATACATGGATCGGATTTCGAGGCGTAGTCGTGGGGGAGGGGGTCTGCAGTTCGGTGGACTAAGGATTGCACCACTGCTTTTTGCAGATGATGTGGTTCTGATGGCTTCATCGGTATGCGACCTTCAGCACTCACTGGATCGGTTCGCAACCGAGTGTGAAGCACCTCCAAATCTGAGGCCATGGTTCTCAGCAGGAAACCGATGGACTGTCCACTCCAAGTAGGGAATGAGTCCTTACCCCAAGTGAAGGAGTTCAAGTATCTCGGGGTCTTGTTCTCGAGTGAGGGAACAATGGAGCGTGAGATGGGTCGGAGAATCGGAGCAGCGGTCGCTTTACTGCACCGTTGTGACGAAAAGGGAGCTGAGCTAGAAGGCAAAGCTCTCTGTTTACCGCGCCATTTTCGTTCCTACCCTCACCTATGGTCATGAAGGATGGGTCATGACCGAAAGAACGAGATCGCGGATACAAAGATGATGGATGCAAGGAGACGTATTGTGTGAAGATAAATGGAAGATGTTGTTTAATTGCTAATATATTTATGATCCACGTCACGTATTCAGTTTTGTCAAAAGGTCTTCTGATCAGGGCTCTATAAATAAATATCTACAGCAGATATGTAATATTTAATGCAGCCGAACCGTGTATTACAATGCCGTTATGTGATGACTTTCAAAGAGAAAAGCAAGAACACTTGGAATAAAATATTATTTAAAAAAAGTTTTTCCGATTTCATATTGCATAAACACCATATCCCGACATACATGCGGATTGTAACATACCTATCAGAGCGCCGGTAATTATTGCGAAAAACTAAGCTAAAGACGCTCTTCACATATAAAATGAATCTTAGTGCAGGTTAGCTATACATCCTAGATATCATAACGATCTATAATGCGGTTCTACTAAACTGCCATAGCGTCGATCGGAGGTACATGGTGCAATGCCACTTTTGTCATAAAGGCCTGACTCCGAAAAGTATTAGTTGTGCCTGGTCTTACGCTCAAATTGTCACTAGTTGAGGACCTCGACGTAGTGGATTTTTTGTAGTCAAATAGGAACTAATTAATATGCTGTACATAACCACATTTAACACAGTTAGAAAACACATAAAGGGTATCCAAAAAAGAGAAGCTAGACTCTCTGTGGAAAGAACGAAAGTCTCCAAACTTCCGATTTTGTAACTAACNATGCCTGAGAAAAAATAAAATGTTGTTAAAGGTAGGGTAGGTAAGAATGGAGAAACTTTTTTTCGGTTGTGTACTTTCAAATTCTAGCTTACTCGAGCTGGTTTCTCCATTCTTACCTACCCTACCTTTAACAACATTTTATTTTTTCTCAGGCATCATCCACCAGATGAAGGGGGAGTATGACACAGCCCTGAAGCTCCACAAAGCCCACCTGTCCTTCGCCCAGGAGCTGAGTGATTATGCTGCCCAGGGGAGGGCGTACGGTAACATGGGTAATGCCCATCACGCACTGGGCATCCATGACCAAGCTGTCCGGTTCCACCGACAGGAGCTGCAGATCTCACTGGAGGTGAATCCCCGGGACTCTTCACCAGGGACATGTAGACAGTACACTCATGAGGTAAAAACAGATCAGTGAAATGTTTTTGTCTTTCAGGTGAATGACCGCCCGTCCCAGGCCTCCACACACGGGAACCTGGCTGTAGCCTATCAGGCGCTGGGGGCTCACGACCGGGCTCTGCAGCACTACCTTCACCACCTGACCATCGCTCGAGAGCTGCAGGACACTCAGAGCGAAGCACGAGCACTAGGCAAGCTAGACAGAGGAAGATGAATTCAGACAAATCATTGGGATTTCATTGATTTTAAGTTCTAATGTTTTATGTTTTATTTTCCAGCAAACCTGGGTAACTTCCATAGCTGCAGAGGGGAGTACGCTCAGGCTTTGCCGTACTACCAGCAGTACCTGGCTCTGGCTCCAGGCCTGCAGGACCTGGAGGGAGAAGGCAAGGTGTGCCACAACCTCGGCTACGCTCACTACTGCCTCGGACAGTACAGAGACTCTGTCAGGTCAGAGACTTCTTTCATCTCACACAACAAAGCTTTATAGGAAGGGCAAGAGGTTTTTTCAAGAGAAATAACGTCTTTCCTGTCATTTTTAACTTCACAGACAAATTTGAATTTGTAGTTGAGAGGCCAAAGTTCAAAAATATATCAAATTAGACAGAGCAAGTTTTGGGACTAGGCAGCTAAAATATTTCTGTTTAATTGGATGGTGCAGTTTTGGGGTTTGACTATCTCCCTCAGACTTAACATTGTATTATCATAAGACACTGTCAAACTGTGGAATAAGATGACTGTTTAAACCTTAGGGTTACTTAAGTGGGAAAAAAAGAACAACTACTGTATATGTCTAGGTTTTATTGACTTGATGCATACATTAACTCAACTCTATATATAAAATGTATGTCCACATACATTTAAATTCTTGTGTGTTTTTATCATTTCTCAGGTATTATGAGCAGGACCTGGCCTTGGCTAAGGACCTCCAAGACAAATTAGCCCAGGCTAAAGCCTACTGTAACCTTGGCCTGGCCCACAAAGCACTGGGGGAGTACAAGAAGGCAGAGGAGTGTCAGAGATACCTGCTCTCTCTTGCTCAAGCCTTGGATAACACTCAGGTCAACTACTACTACTGCTGTGTTCACTAACTGTAAAAACATAACCTGTACACGGGAAGTGGTTGTTAATCATGTGGTTGTATTGTCAGCAGGCGGTTTTCAGGGCCTATGGGAACCTGGGAGATGTGTGTGTGTGTCGGGGTGATCTCCCAGGAGCTGTGAGGTTTCACCAGCAGCAGCTCAGTCTGGCTCAGAAGGTCAAGGATCAGAAGATGGAGGCTGACGCTTACTCTGCACTTGGATCAGTTCACAGGTAATAAAGTTAACAAGTATCAGAAGGAGACTCAGAATTATATTAGCAAGTAGATTCAAGATTCAAAGGATTTAATGTCATATGCACGTAAGCTATAGTGTAGAAATGACAATGAAAATCTTATGACCCAAGCTCCTCCAAAAAAGCAACATAACATTTTGTAATAAAATACTAAAATAAAATAAGAAAATAGTGCAAGAAGTTTATATACACGTAAATAGAATATGATATATACAAGAACAGAACGGAAAATTAAATATTTCACTAAGCTGAAATGAAATAGGTAATAGTAGGTTTACTCATACGAGGAATTTTCGTTGGTATAAATCAGGAGTACTCAAACTTTTTTATTAAAGGTCCACTTGTGAATAGTAAAGTTTATTTTGTATAATTTAATTTTTTTACAATGGGACACAGGCTTCGGTCCGGATTGATTTGTAGTTTGGTCCTGAGTTTGAGAAGCCCTGGTATACAGTAAATGGTTCATACACAAAAAGGATACGTGGCACAAAATAGTACTAGAAGCTATTTTAAAAATATATATATTTTAAGGCTATTGTAAGACATTTAAAATAAAGATATTATTAACACAAAATATAAATATGTGAGAAACTCAGTACATTAAAATATGAAAAATACTATATTCAAAGTGGAGAGCTGTGCAGATTTAAAAAGAGGTAGTGTGGAGCGGAAATGTAATCCTTACCCTCTCGCTTCTTCTTTTACCTCTCTATTGTCTCTTCTCTAGGATGCTCCGCCAGCTCGATACAGCCCTGTCCTTCCACAGCCAGGAGCTGACCGTGCGTAAGGATCTGGGTGATCAGCAGGGGGAGTGCCGTGCCCTGGGCCACCTGGCCGCGGTTCACATGGCCCTGGGAGACTATGCTACAACCTTCCAGTGTTATGAGGCCCAGCTCGGCCTGGCGCAGGGTCTCAGGGACGCCCGTCTGGAGGCCCAGGTTCATGGGAACATGGGCATCACCAAAATGAACATGGGGGTGTTTGAGGAAGCTATTGGATATTTTGAGCAGCAGCTGGCCATGCTGCAGCAACTGAGTGGCACTGAGAGCATGCTGGACAGAGGCAGGGCGTATGGGAACCTGGCAGACTGCTATGACGCTCTGGGAGACTATGAGGAGGCGATTCAGTACTATGAGAAATACCTGACAGTGGCTCAGAGTCTCAACCATGTTCAGGACCAGGGGAAAGCCTACAGAGGACTGGGCAATGCACACAGGTAGACAAAACGAAATGCACCTAATCACATATTTCCTAAGTTAGATGTTAAGATCAAGACCACTCTAATATCTGTATGTAAATGTTAAGTTACAGCCAGCAGCTGTTTAACTCAACACATAAACAAAACTAAAGACAGGCTTTGAACCCTTTAATTACAAATGCAGGGTTCATACCAAAATGTGTAAAATAAGTAGTCCTGCATCCCCCTTCTGTAGCTTTACATTTAAGTGTATTTCCCAAAATATTTTACTATTTAGATTTGTTATCGTCCTACTGTATATATGATGACTGCACCCACGTTGACTGGTAGTAAAATGTGCAGCTTTAAAAAAACCTCTTAAATAAATACTGATTAAGGAAACTTTATTAAATGTTCCCTTACCGGCTAGAACAACGGCAAGTTAAACATCTAAAACTTTAAAAAGTTAGTCATGCCATGGAAGCAAATCTCTACATTTCTGTTAATATGTATGTTATGTATATCATTTGCTTTCCTATCAGTTTGGATGCCGGGACGACATTCCTCCAAGAATCTCAAATGAGCATTTCTTGCCTCAATCATAAACATTTGAAATGAGTGCCATGAAAGTAATGAAAATAATCATAATTCACTAACAGTAAGAAGCAGCAGTGCTGATCGGAGTGGTTTCCTCGCTTTTTTCAGAGGTTACATCTCCTCATTTCTCACATGAAGCCATACAAGTAATGTTCACTGAAGAACAAGGCTTAATGACGGGTTTCCTTTATCCATCTGCTGTAGTCTGTTCTGCTCTCTGGAGTGTGAATGAGATGGAAATGAGGAGAGGAGTCACTGTTTTATCTCATTGAATACAGCCTTTGTAGATGTTTCAGTTTTTTTTGGAGGATACAGTACTGAACTCTTTTCTACAGCTTCAAAATCTACATTATTCTCCTATTCCCCTTATTGTATGCTTTCATTAATTGGCCATATGGGTCTCTCTCTCTGCTGTGAAAAACACATCGTATGGGTTTAAAAAAACTTGAAGTACGGTACGTTTCATTCAAGGGTTTGATAGAACAAATAAAACACAAAGAAATGATGCTCAGGCCTTTTGTTTTTGTCTCTTCAGGTCCATGGGTAGTCTCCAGCAAGCACTGGTGTGCTTTGAGAAGCGGCTGGTGGTAGCACATGAGCTGGGGGGGGAAGGAGGGGGCAAGGCACAGGCCTACGGGGAGCTGGGCACCTTACACAGCCAGCTGGGCAACTACGAGCAGTCCCTCTCCTGCCTGGAACACCAGCTGAACATCGCACGCACAGCGGGGGTGAGCATTTACCTGCAAAGTGTTCTTGTTTCTGCTGACGACTTCACTTTCCGGCCCCTTTTGAATATGTGAAATATAACAACATGTCTCTTTTTTTTGATTACATGTATATTATGCACAGAAAAATATTGTAAATCCTTTTCTTAACCAACAGGATAAATCCCTGGAAGCAGAGGCAAGTGATGCTCTCGGAGGTGTTTATCAGCGGATGGCAGACAACGAGACAGCGCTACAGGTTGGTGTAGATCCAAAATACATCATGATTAGGTATTTAGAGGAAAAGTTTGACATTTTGAAAAAAAAAAAGCTTATTTGATTACTTGCCAACATTTTAGAAATATTGTACTACTCTTTTGCCTAAAATATAAAGATAAAGCCAGCAGCTAATCATCTTAGCTTGGCATAAAGACTGTCCAACTTGCAGAAACTTGGCGAGCTCTACACACTGTTTTTTGTACAGACTACACACAAATACACATCTTGTGAGCTTTAGAGATGCTAATAGGTCGATTTGTTTACTTTCTGAAACAGCCAAACTAGCCGTTTACCCCTGTTTCAAGTCTTTATGCTAAGCTAAGCTAGCTGGGAGCAGGCTGTAGCTTCATATTTACTGTACACACATGATAATGGTATCAAACTTCTCATCTAACTCTAAGCAAGAAAGTGCATTATCATAATTCCAACATTTTCAAACTACCCCATGAAATAATCACACTTCCCTGCTACAGTGGCACCAGCGAGCTTTGGATATAGCGGAGCAGACGGGCTGTGTGAGGAGCCAGGGTCGATCCTACGGGAACCTGGGAATGACCTACGAAGCTTTAGGGAAGTATGAGCGGGCCGTGGTCTTCCAGGAGCAGCACCTGAGTGTGGCGGCACAAACCAACGATCTGATCGCCAAAACTCTCGCCTACGGGAGCCTGGGGAGGACACACCATGCACTGCAAAACTATGCACAGGCTGTGATGTACCTGCAGGAAGGTAAGAAATCCGCTGCAGAGCTACTGACTGGAGTTATTATACGGTTAGCAGCATTGTAAAGGAACATTTAAAATAGTTTCCAGTATTTTTGTATTTATAGATGACTAAATAAGCAATATTTTTGTATTCTTTGATAATCTCCTTATTCTGGATTTCTCTATTTATTATTCTGTCGATATGGTGTCAGAAAAAAGTCAAGAATGCCTGAGACTATTTTTTTTTTAATTGTCATCTGCTTTTCTGAGTATCGACAAATTCATTAACTGAATCATTTTCAGCTGAAATCCCCTGAATATCTGTCAATGCCACACACAGAAAATGTTTCTACCTTGCCGAAAATTAGCTAAAGAGTGACTCTACATTCTGAAATTACTTTTTGGCTTGCGTCATAAATACCCTTTAGTACATTTCATATGTTCACCAGTGAATGATAGCCGCACAAATCCAAATAATTGATCATTATGACACTATGATATCTGATATGTGACAGAAAAGTTCCTGAATGCTCCATTAAACAACAGGACCTTATGTAATACTGATGGATTGAGAGGTATGTAGTCCCACCTGAATCAAGATGCAGCATATGATTGAAAGGATATTTTGATTTCGGCATTTCCACTATGTTTAAAAGCAGTCTGTATTGCTGACACACATCAACAAACTCTCAACTTGATGAAAGGGAGCGATAAAGTTATAGCAGTCTTACCATCGCCTGCAGTCACACACTCTCTGCAGAGACTTTGATCTACATGTGCGTTTCTTATTTTAAAGTCAGAGCTGTTTTATTGGCCTGAGAACATTGTGAGTTGTATTTCTGATACCATCCAGAAGCCTGAAGGGTATTCATGAGTCACAGGCCAATAGAAAATCTGTGTTTTGGTGCTAACCCTCAGTGTTGTCCTTTAGGCAGCTTGTAACTTCTATAGCTAGACCAGGGGTTCCCAAACTTTTTCAGCATGAGACCCAAAACAGAAATGTTGTGGTCCTAAGCGACCCAAGCTCAAAAAATGTCATGATTTTCCATAATATCTACAGTTATAAACAAAGAATGCAACACACCATGAATTTAAAATGTAAATGAAAATATTTATTTAATTATAAAAGTGCATCGCAGCAATTAGGTTTCTCACCATAACAACCTTCCCTTTGAGCTTGCCCAGAAAAAATAAGGATCAAAGCAGAAAGACGAAACATGGGACGTGCAGTCAATATACAGTACAAATTTCAATTATACAATTATCAAAAGTGCAATATTAAGTTTGTCGCTAGCTCAAAAACTATGTACACACCATTTTAAACTATTTTAAATGAACAAAGAACAAACATGTTGTAAACAGAAAGGGACAAAACACTAACTATAGGATGCAGTCAAGTGTATACAGTACATCACAGGTGAAACCAAATTTAAATTCTAAGAAGTGCAACATTAAGTTTGTCACTAGATCAAAAACTATGAACACATATTTTTTAAACACTTTTAAATGAACAGAGCTGTTTTAAAACACTCTGAGAGAGACAAAGAAACTCCAACACTTGGCAACTGATTCACTTTTTTTTTGTGGAGGCTGACTTGCCCTCTGTTTCCTTTGAATGCCTGAAAATAACAGAGAAGATATTATCATTAACAATGCTGGGTTATTGGGTGATTTTTAACACCAGCCGGCGTACGCTATATACCCAATGTGGACCTGGCAACCGCATTTACAGCGCATTACATTACATGTTACTTGTTAGACGCTTTTATCCAAAGCGACTTACATACTCAATACTGTGGAGAATCCCCACAGAGGGATTTTGACAGGGTTATTGCACAAAAGATCCAAGCGCGCACAGAAGAAATCTGAGAGCAGACATTTCACGAGCGCACAGAAACAGCCTGAGTGCGAGGAGAAGGTTTTAAGCTGGAACACAGGAAACCTGTAAGCAGAAATATATCTGAGTGCAAGCGTACAGTTTGAGCAGAAGCAGAGCAAATCTAAGCGCAAGCTGGCACTATTTGAGTGTGAGGACAGGGTTTGAGGGAAAGAAATACATATTCTGAACGTGAAATCAATAAAGTATGCTCTCAAATTTAAAGACCACGCTCTTGAATAAAGATAGGGAATAACCCCCATATGTATTCCTATGTGCATCACACTGCAGCAGTCACCGCGGATACTTTCTCTCGCTTTCCTTCTCATACTGCCTGTCACTTTCCCTCTAATCTTCCTGTGGTTATTGTTTTGAAACACCGCTCTATGCCGCTGCAGAATGTAGTGGACTCGCGGGAGCGAGTAGAGGACGCGCGAGAGCGCGCAGCTGGCGGTCCGCTCCGGGGCTCAGTCAGCATTTCATCCAACTTTGCATTAACGAAACAATTTCACAACAGACCCTGACAAACTCGCAAACAGACAAAACAAATGATTAAAATGAGTGACTTACTTTTCCGCCGTCAAAACACTGCTTCATGAAAGACTCTTCTTTGCAGATGAAAAAATCCTTCGATTTGTCCCGATGCAGAGGATGTTTTGTTTGGAGATGCCGGTCCAATTTATTCATTTTCAAGCTTTCGTTTGAGCACCTCTCCACATAAAACACACTGAGGCCGCTCCTCTCCATTTCTAACAGCTTTTGTGAAGCCAACGCTTAAAAACTCCTCTTTGTATCATCTTTTTGCCATCATGTACGATCGGGATTAATCAACAGACAATAAACAGACAGCGCGAAAACTTTCGCGGGGGACGCGTCAGAGCTGATACAAATACTATCTTTTATTTTTAGTTTATTTATATTTAGAAAATTAAATCATTCAATATACAAAGCTATATTGCATATTTTCATTTTCAAAATAAAATAAAAAAATTATAAAAAAATTGTATTTGCAACGCAGCCATCAGCTCTGACGCTGTGTGTGTGTAGCAATGCATTTAACTGCGACCCAATCAAAACAACCCATTTTGGGTCGCGACCCTGAGTTTGGGAAAGGCTGAGCTAGACTATTACACACACTTTTCTCATGGTTCTAGTTTTAAAACTGCTTCACTGTTGAAAATAATTTTCCTGGAGTTTCTTTCCACATTTAAATTTGCACAGAGGCTGAGACAAAGTAAAAAAAAGACGAAGCATGAAATGGATGTTTTGGTTCATTCATGAATTCCTCCAGGCTTCATCGGGCTTGTAAGACACGGTCACGGCTTGTCACTAAACTCACAGATCCTGCAGATTTTAATTGATCATTAACTCAACAAGCAGCTTGAAACTCAGCTCAGAGTTGAGGTAAGGACAGAGCTGGAGAAACATTTGTATGCGTGCCTCCAATTAACCTCACCAACCGATGGAAAGACACAGATACATAACATCACAGGGCGAGACGCAGAGAGAGAAGAGAGGCAGGCGAGACGCGTGAATCAAAACTCGATGTTTGAGGAGATTCTGCTCAATCTGTGAGCCTAATGAGAACTAATCACAACCCAACGCGACTCTCTGCATCTGCACAGCAGGGGAGATGAAACATATCTGAGACAAACTAAAGAGGAGAGGAAATATCTTTGAATTTGAGAAGTGGAATGAAAAGAAAGGGGCAGAAGAGGACAAGAGGAACAATGAGAGATAAAGAATGGCAGCGCCCTGGGCTCAGCACGGGTTGGATTCATGCAGCAACAGTTGTCATGGCTGTCAAAGAGATGACGTTCAGAGAGGCCTGCAGGAACTAACGTCTGATCTCCTCTCTGATCCGCAGGTCTGCGCCTGGCAGAGCAGTTAGGGCGGAGAGAAGATGAAGCTAAGATACGACATCGCCTCGGCCTGTCTCTGTGGGCCGGAGGCAACCTGGAGGAGGCACAGCACCAGGTGTGTGTGTGTGTGTGTGTTGAGCTTTGTTTCACAGTGTACATGATAACCTCTTATAAATCACACAACTCCAGCCTTAGCAGGTCTAATTGCTACATACTTTAAATCACCTGTGAGAGTAAACTGAAAAAACTGAAACGTTGAATTTAATTAAATGTATTATGTCAACAGATTTCACATTACTCTATTAGGTTAGTTTAAAGCAATAATATTAGGTTGAACTTAATTGAAAACTTTTTATTTAAAATTAATATTATTGCTTATTTGAACTAAATTAATAAAGTTATGTGAAAAAAATGTTGACATAATAATTAATCACTGAAAAATACTTAAATAATGTTAAGTTTAAATACAAAATAATAGGTTCTACTTAATACTATTGCTTTCGACTAACCTAATACAATTATATGGAACCTGTTGACATAAAACATTTGATTAAAGTCAATTTTTTCACTGTATAATAATAAATAAATATAATATTGCAAATTAATTATGCAGTGTAATCAACTTATAGTCTTGCAAAAAAAGAGGTTGCTAATTCAAAACAGAAGCGCGGTCACACTTAAATTCAGTTTTGGATTTTAGTTAAATATTTCCATATTATTCTGTTACATATGAGAGGAAGATATTTAGCTGTTTACGTCACTGAATTCATCTCACAGCTATAGTTATTAGTTAGTGTGTTAATACATTTAATTAAATGCATTGTTGGAGATGCAAATGACAAATCTGTGTTTAAAGTAATTAAAATGAGCACCAACTCAACTGACTGGAGGATTGAAATGCTGTGAATTGATTAATATTAATGGTCCAATAATATAATACAAAATACAACATAATAAACTAACTTTCTGATACTTGCATAATGACAATGTTATTTCTTATACCTACAATACATAATGCTTTCCTTATGTACTGCTGTCAGATAGGAGAAGTAGTAATACAATTTTAAGTACCTTTATGATAACTTCTCCACTACTCTGTACAGCACACAGCCTATTATGATCCAGCTTCTACAATACTTTAAAAGCTAACACAAGTACCAATCCGTTTTGGCATGCTTTGTGTTTGGCTATTGTTTCCATTGTTTGATATTATGTGTAACCTTCCATGCCTAAACTCAGTTCCCAGTTTGTTGGAGTGAAGAAAAGTAGATAATCCATATTCTTCAGATGAATGTGATGAATGTGTATTTGTAGTGCCCCCTAGTGGTTAGCAATGTAACAACATGCTCTCCTAGGTTTGAAATGTTGCAACTAACAATTAAATTCCGCTCATTCTGCTTGAAATATTGTGTTTCATACAGACAGGGGACATACTGTATATTTGTGTATATTGAGCGCTGTAGTTATATGCATGAGTATCAGTGTGATGTATGTTTGTTTGCTGTTTGTTTCAGTTGTACAGAGCGTCCGTATTATTCGAGACAATTCGTCATGAGACGCAGCACAACACGGATTACAAGCTCTCTCTGTTTGATCTGCAAACCAGCTCGTACCAGGCTCTCCAGAGAGTCCTTGTCAGCCTAGGTGAAGTAACCTCACCTCCTGTGCTGATATTTTGTTAGTGTGAATCACAATCTGTCTGTAAGGTGTTCTCACCTCTCCTTTCTCACCTTCACACTTCCTCTCTGTGTGCCTGTTAGCGATGCACAAATTATCACCTGATGTCTGAGCGCTAATTTAGACATTCTGTTCCCCCTCTCAATTTCCTACCTATTAATCTTTCGTGTTACATCTCAGGCCGTCACGATGAGGCCTTGGCCATCGCAGAACGAGGGCGAACACGAGCCTTCGCCGATCTCCTGGTTGAACGCCAGAAAGGGAGCCAGCAAACGGCGAGCACTGACCCTTACATCCCAGTTACTGTGGAACACATCCTGGAGACGGTCAACGGTCAGAGGGCCATGGTGCTCTACTACTCTCTGGCTGGAGGCTTTCTGTATAGCTGGCTGATAGCTCCAGGGACAGGTACGCACGCACGCACGCACGCACACTCACTCATTCACTCACTCAGGAGATTGAAAAAGCTGTAAAATGTATATTTCATGACTTCTGGGTTTTCCAATTCGTATAGTGCCACCTTCAGGGCAAAACTTTAATTTGTTTGTTAAAATATCAAAGGTCAATTTCCAGATACCCTCGAGTCTTGTACGATAAGTGTTTTGAAGAAAGGTTGACTGGTTAATCTGGACATGATTTCAGTTTTCTCCTGCTATTGTGTACAGTATACATACTTTAGATTGAGTTCTCTTATAAATGTGTTCAATAAGAAAGTCTGCAGCCCTTTTAAATCAAGTTGGAAGCTATTATTTTTATTATTTGGTTTTCCAACATTTATTGGAAGGTAGAAAAACCCTGTTTACTTAAGGAAACACATGCTCTGAATAATAAAAACAACATGCATTTAGAATTGTGCCAGAACCCGTTTTTTATTCATGTTGAAAGTATCTAGAACATTGTCACATAAAAAACATTATGGATTAATTTAAACTTCTCCTTCTTTCACTTCTTTAACTCGTCTTCTCTTTTTAGAGTCCAGTTTCATTAATCTGTCATCATTTTTGTCATTTAAAAAGCCAGGACGCTGGTCCAGTTTCGGGACCCACTTTTTTCCTTCGTCAATAAATCTTGACCCAACATTTTGAACCACTGAAATCGATTCAACAAAAAAAATCTTGATTTTTTTTAAAGTGAAGTACAGTGCATATATTCCTTATATCCCCTCACAGAACTTAACTGCTTATACAAAAAGTGTAATCTTATGATGGTCCTCAAGTTTCTAGAATCAAAGTTCAGCTGTGTAACATAAAAAGGCACACTTGTCTTGTACTCAATAAAAAGGCAGACTTGGAGACAATCCAAACCCCAGCAGGGGGGTCTGGGGGGATTCTCCCCCAGGATATTTTTAGAAATACTAACATATAAACAACGCATTCTGGTACACTCTGAGAAGAAAATAAATAAATCTAATACTACCTGACATATTTAATAATATTTTATGCCATTTTTTGTTTTTCACTTTGTTCTGACAGCTGAACTTGCTGCTCCACACAGTGAGAAGAGTAAAGAGGAGATAATCTGTTTGAATTACTTTAAATTGTGGATAAGGGTAAATAGCCCCCATTGTTCTGTGACCTGTCAATCATCAAACCGGGGGTCGTATTTCATTACCTGTTCATTTTTATCTGAAGTTGTACCCATGTGTGTGGGGGAAACTTCTGAAGCAATTGGAAACAGGACTCAGAGAGGCATGAGGAGAGCTGGAGCTTTTATGGCAAACAATGACGGTTTATTTGGACTTACGGCCGGAGAATTGACAAAACAGGTGGTGTGTCACGAGCTGACACAGCGGTTGCCAAACCAATTTTGAAGAACTCTTCTGTAGCTCGAGGTTTTAACTAGTTCACAGTGTAATAATCAACATTCTTTATCAGTGAGGCTAAACAATTATGGACCCTGAATCTAACTAGAGGTCTCGTCCATAGAAAAGAATGTGCGCCAGGGAGCCTACGTCCCTGAACAGTAAACTACCTCTTGGCGGCTTGTGCTCTGTCATAGACTGGCAACAACAATGCGCCCAAGCTGCTCCTCCTTAAAGGTGGGGTAGGTAATTTCGGAAAGACCAGCTCGAGTGCGCTATAATTTGAAAATACACAGCCGGAACAAATCTGCCACTTCCTTACAGAGCCCCTTCCCCAACACACACGAACGTGCACATGACCAATGAGGGCACGAGATAGGTTTGTGCACAGATGGAAGGCTGACAGGCAGGTAGGCCATCCAGTTATTTTAGCCGGGCCGGCTAAAATGATTGGTCGTGCTTTTTACAGTACTATGGCTTCCACAGATGACATTTTTTTATGGATTTTTTGTCAAAGCACTTAAGATATTCATTGCTATCGGGATGTTAAGAGCATTCCATGGACTATAACAAAAAGTGTATCTCGAGCCGGTTTCTCAAACTTACCTACCCCACCTTTAAGACAGATAGCAATACCCAAGGCCGTAGAACTGAGAAAAGAGACAGTAAAGAGAAAAAACGATGACCTGGGTCGAAGGTTGAATACCTAAGCAAATTAATCCCGAACACCATGTATAAAGAGTAGTTCTACCGCAAACTTGTTCTCCGTGGGGACTTCCGGCAACCATCTTGATTCTGATCGGCCAGAAGACTCGAAAAAACATCAGCAAAGATGTTTTATTGAAAAGATGATTTTTTAAAAGTAATTTTCTTTTTTTACTCGCATATCTGCGACCCGACAGTTGAGAACCACTGCACTAGAGTAACTTAAGTCTTGTTTCTGTATTACTGAAGTAATAATTTTGTTACTGTCACTCTGCTCTGAATGGCTTTGCTTTTTTCTGACCAAAACATATAAATATTTTCTGGCTCCATGCATAAATAATGCTTTAGAGCTAAAAGCAGAAGTTGAAAAAGCCTTGAGCTGTGAATCCATTTAACCCCCTTGCCATTCCCAACGGCAAAACCTAATTCTGAATGACTGTTTTACATTTTAAGAAACAGTTTGTAGGGTCGAATTAAAACATGTTTATACAAGCTTAGCAATGTGTTAGTGAAACAATAATTGAGTCTGTCTTAAAAGGAGATCATTATAATGTTCCACTTGCATATGCACAAAGCATTTGTGCATGCACTGCACAAAATAAAACTTTGATTTAACTCTCTAAGAAGACTGCAGAAAGAGCTAGGGTTTGGAAAGTGCTCAAAAAAGCCCCCAAAAATACTCTAAAGCACTTTACCAATTTCACAGTAGGACTGTTCTGAATGATAAAGTCAGTAAGAGTGGAATCTGGAATTGTGCCAGGTTCTAAGCGGTTGATTTCTATGACATTTACTGAGCTCAGTCTCCTCAGTGGATGGACCCTTTTATTTTGGTCTCCAAATGATCTTTTCCTCTTGCGCCACCCTCAGGCCAAAATGTCAACCTTGTGTGCGCACATCTCATAATCTAACTGTCATGACATTTTAGGACATTTGAGCACTGAAGGGGGAAAACCTTTGGATTTTAATCACTTTCTGACCTTAATGGACACATGACCTTTTCCTCCAAGGCCATCCCCAAGGGAACTTCACATTTGCAGCCTGATCACTTTGAGATTTTGGGCTTGCACCAAACATTGCAGCTTCTAATATGCAATTGCTACTGGAGTTTTAGACTTTTAATCTTGTCAATAATTAATATATAAGCTCAAATCTGACCTGCATACTCAGTTGTAGCAATTTTGTTTGCAGACTTTGTTATACAGAGCTGCACGGCCTGCTTTAATAAAGTGGATCCTTGTTCCAGTTTCTCTAATTATTCAGAGTCTTGTGCACACCATACAGTACATCTTTTAATTCATACGCAAGCAGACAAATAAACACAGTACAGCGTGCAGTCATTAATTCATGCTCTTCCTGCAACAGGTATTGTGAAGTTTAACGAGGTGTATCTCGGAGAGGCCGGAGTGGAGGATTTCCAGGATGGTGGTGGGAGCCCGCAAAGTGGAGGAGGAGGGGGGGGTGGAGGTCCTCAGTCCTTGGAGCAATACATCTGCAACGCTAGAGAGGCTCTAGGAGTGGACAGCCATTACAGCAGGTATTTTTCTTTACTGACACACTACATTTTGTAAGATGATTTTAGTCATACTCAACATAACACATTTGTCCAAATATTCAACAAAAGAGAAGAAAGACAGACACGGGGTCTTTTCATCTATTACTGTTAACAGGTCAATATTAGAATTTGTTCAATCCTTTCCCCTACATTCTAAGCTGCACTTTGTATTTTAGTGCTAATTAGCAACGGTAGAATGTAGCCAGGTGCATTTACTCAAATTTGAAGTACTATGTTTTCCTCTACATATGTCTAAAACCTTAAGTTACTAGTTACTGCACAAATTAACACTTTTACATTAAGTCATTACTTGATAGTTTAAAATTAGCAATGATTTACTGTATAATAAAATGAGTAATACTAATCTAATGTTATAATATATAATAATATAACAGTCAAAGGGGAAATTTTCCTGCTTTTAAAAACTCTAAGTACTTTTTCCAAAATGTCCTAAATACTTATATTCTTTGACTTTGACACAGTATTTTTACAGTTTGGTTAAAGTACATTTACTTAAATAAAAGATCTAAAACGTCCTCAACCACTGCTTATAAACAAATGTATACACACTACACTATACTAAAATGGCGAAAATGTTAAAAGGATATCTGTACTGCCTCATAGAACAGCAAGCTTTGCTGTAACTCAGTCTTATTACTGTTCGTCGACACTCATTAAAACACAAAGGGAGGAGAGTGAGTAAAAGAAGACAGAGGAGGCGCATGCTGCATGTCATCTGTCTTCCTTTCCTCCTACTCTCTGCTGCCATATTTCCTTAAACTCAATTATCCTGCCCGCAACTTCAGGCCTTGGTTGGCACCACTGGAGGACTTTGTAAATCACTACCATATGTTGTGTCAGCAAATGTTCCCCAACACAAACTGCTCTCAACTTTCTGTGGAAACCACTGCAGTAGGGTCGCCGCAGCGAGTGAGTGAGTGAGTGAGTGAGTGAGTGAGTGTGTGTGTGTGTGTGTGTGTGTGTGTGTGTGTGTGTGTGTGTGTGTGTGTGTGTGTGTGTGTGTGTGTGTGGTGAGCCTCTATTTATGTATGATGATTACAAATCCTGCTCATCCACAGCGTAAAAGTGTTTGGACATATGCAGCATTAAAATGCTTTCCAACCCACCAGTGGAGTTGTACTACCCTCTAGCATGTAGCAACTGCTATTTTCACACTAATTAAATCTCCCTAAGCTGGAAAAAGTGCAGCCAGTCGACTACATAAAAAGTAATGGTGTTTGCTAATGGGGAATTTGTGCGATCAGTCCAGGACATTGTATCTGAGTCCTGTCATTGGTCTGTAAAGAGTCACTGCCAGCATGCTAAACATTACATGTTAAACTGCTTTCTGCATCCTATTTCCTCTTTACAATTACAATTTTTTTCATATTGATTCATAAGAAATTAAGCACACCCTTCTGTTTAGATTTTTGGGTCAAAACTGCTATAATGATAACATTCAATACTCTTGAGGTGTTTTTGCCTGGTATGAACACAAGCCTATAGGGACTAATGATAGCAAACTCACTGTAAGTAGGTACAGGGTGTGTTCGCTGACTTTTTCTAGTTAATGTTACACTACATTCTAAAATGTAAAATTATTCTCTAACTGCTCGGCTGAAGCTTACCTAACAACATGAAATAATAGATGCTAGAGGTTCTGACTGAAATGCATCACTAATCGTGCTTTGGGATACACGTTGGTGGGGATGTTGCAGTAACAATAAAGTAAATGGAATGTACTTATATGGTACTCTATAGGGTCTTTTCGACCCTGCTTTACAAACTACAAGTCATTCACCAATTCACTCCATTCATTC
Source organism: Notothenia coriiceps (assembly GCF_000735185.1). Taxonomy (NCBI): domain Eukaryota; kingdom Metazoa; phylum Chordata; class Actinopteri; order Perciformes; family Nototheniidae; genus Notothenia; species Notothenia coriiceps. The sequence continues at coordinate 855,771 of NW_011346293.1, read as the reverse complement.
ACGCAGAGCAGTACCAATTGCTCTAGGGTACCTATGATTCATTCACATTCAAACACTCAGGGTTAAGTATCTTAACTGCACAGGCTGGGATCGAGCCCACAACCTTCTGGTTGAAAGACGACTGTACTTCCTCACAGCCCCAGTAAAGTCTGTTTGTGTTATCGTTTACTTCAAAGAGCTTGCTCCAGCAGTGAGACTGAAAGTGAAGCCGGAGATCTTTTAGAGCAACAGTTTGAGGAACTGAACAACAAATTGACGTCAGCCACCGACCCAACAGGCTACCTCCGCATGGTGTCCAGAAATAACATCTTTAACAGGTAAGACTTTTTTTTGGTTTGTATCTTGATTGATTTTTAACCGTGCTAGTGGCCTGGCTCTATGAAGGGTCAGATGGTTAGTCCAAATCTTTGGTCTAGACTCTAGACTAGAATTAAAATCTTTCAAAAATCATTGAATAGATTGCCATGAAATATGTACAGACATTCATGTTCTCCAGAGGTTAAACCCATACTGACTTAGGTAATCTTCCGACTTTTCCTATTGGGGCACTTGCAGATTGTTAAAATCTTAACTATTGGTAGGATTTCCATGACCTATAGCACAAAAAACCCTTTCCCTCAAGATGAATTGTAATCATTTTTGTGATCCCTTCATATGACAAGGTCAAAAATGTCATCCAACACTCTGGTTTATGACCAAATACCTGCAAAAGTGAAAACATTACCATCCTCTTGAGCTGTACTTTGTTTTCGTTGCTAATTAGCTAAGATTAACATCAAAAGAATGTGAACATGTTAAACATTACTTGTGCTAGAAATCTGCATTTTCACTCCAGTGTGCCTCAGTACATCCTGACAGAGCTGCTAGCATTGCTGTGGTAGCTTAGTCTATTTCATGTATTTCTTTTACACAGAGTTAATGTGTGTATTTGTATCTGTGTTTAACAGAAGCTGTCAGAGCATGACGAGTCTATACAGCGCCACAGTATCTCCAGTGAAGGACAGCTTACACTCTCCTCCTTACCGGCCGAGTACTATCAGCAAACCTCCTCTACGTGCCCTTTATGATTTACTTATAGCTCCAATGGAAGGGGTATGTATGGGTATAACATTAATCTGCATATTTATATTTCCCATTTTATGCTTTTTAATCTTAATCTCTCTCTTCTTCTGTCTCCAGGGCCTGATGCACAGCAGTGGTCCTGTGGGCCGACATAAACAGCTCGTGTTAGTTCTGGAGGGCGAACTGTACCTGATCCCATTTGCCTTGCTCAAAGGCAGCTCTTCTAATGAGTACCTTTATGAAAGGTTCAGTCTCATTTCTGTACCTTCTTTAGGCAGCCTGGGAACAACAATCAAGGTAGGCAAATTGCATCTATAACAATATATTTAACCTATTATATGCTAACTTTCGCCTCCTTGTGTTAACAAGTGTTATTGTTGTTGTTGGTGCTGCTGTTCCAAAGACAACCTGACTTATTTAGTCAGGGAAAAAGCGGTGAATGCATTGAACTAGTACATTAATGTTGTTGTTAACTAAATTCCCAATGCTACTCAAAGAAATCACAATCCCTCACTGCCACTAACACAATCACTAACCTTTTTTAATGTGTGAGGATGTTGCAAATATGCAAATTAGCGCATGCAAAGTCAAATATCATAGTTTTGTTGTTGTTATGTTAATGCTGGTGTGTCCTATACAGAGAGTCGAAGGTTTTTTATTGTAAAGTGGGTGGGACTGCAGATAGACCCATCTTATTTAATTGGAAAAGAGTTGGCAAACTGCTCAGATTACACTGCATTTTGTTTTCCATGGCTCTGTGCAAAAAAATAGAGCCTTTGTTTTCTGGGAGGTCGTACACAATGGCAAACAGGATAACAAGGTGAAAATGAGGCTTACATGGAACGAATATAGTAAACACTTATTGGCTCATAATACTTAACTGCGACCATAGTCTTTAAGGTGTCAAATCAGTTAAAGCAGAAAAACTTGTGTACTGACACTTTAAACAATCGTATGGTCCCCCTAGTTTGGAGTGATACAGTGATTTGTTTAGTATTTTTTTGGGGCCTTTTAATATGTGGAAAATCTCAATCAATTCGTGTTCAACCCACAGCCTCATCCTCGTCGCGGTGGTCCCTCCCTTTGCTCAGATGGAGGTTCAGTGGCTGCTGTGATTGGGGCTCCTCGTCTGCCCTCCTCCGTGATGGACCGCTGGTTGTGGGGTCCCTTACCTTCAGCCCAAGATGAGGCTCTTTGGCTGGGGGAGCAGATGGGATGTCATCCCCTAACTGGAGCCAATGCCACAAAGGAGCGTGTGCTTGCCGCTCTCAGTCAGGCCGAGTGTGTTCACTTTGCGACTCATATCTCTTGGAAGCTCGCTGCTTTGGTTCTCTCTCCGAGCCAGGAGCATGCTGGGGGAGAGGGGGCGGGCGGGCGACCCAGGGAGAAGTCCCCATGTACGGGGTCAACCTCTGGTGAGACTGCGGGTCAGGAGGGAAAGATCAAGGGTTTGTTTCCGGAGAGACTCAGGGGAGCAGATGAAACGAGCGAGGACGGGGATAGTTTGTGTGACATGGAGAGTGTGTGTGACGGTCCATCTCTTCATGACTTCCTCCTCACGGCTGCTGATATACTGGATCTGTGCTTGAACGTCAAACTGGTGGTTCTGAGGTAAAACTTTAAACACAAAAGTTTTATAAAGCCTCCCAAGGTTCCCCCTGACCTCTGGCTCCCTGTCCCCTCAGGTTGTACCCGGAGTCCAGCAGCAAGGTGACGTCTGACGGGCTGGTGGGTCTGACCCGGGCCTTCCTGGCTGCCGGCGTCCAGTGTGTGTGCGTTTCTCTGTGGCCTGTACCGATAGCTGCCTCCAAGGTCTTCACACACACCTTCTACACAGCGCTTCTCAACGGGACCAAAGCCAGCGCAGCTCTGACAGAGGCCATGAAGACTCTGCAGAGCAGCAAACACTTCTCACACCCCTCGAACTGGGCTGGTGAACACAAACACACATTAAACTCATTTTTCAGAAAGCGGAAACCTGATTTACAAGCTATGATTGATGCTCATAGCAGCAACTCCCACACTAGTTTCTTATGTGGGAATAACTGCATGTCGGATATGTCAGGTTTTATACAGAATGAAGACAAATTATTATGAGGATTTCTGTTCTTTGAATTCATATCACATAAGTTATTTGTTGCCCACAGCCTGCGAGCGAGTTTAGACAGTCAACTCGAGCTGCTTTGCTACATTCTGCACCACCTATCCAACATATTTGGCTGTTATTTTAAGCCATCAGAAATGCCCAGCTGTTCATCTTTTCTGCCAAACCACAGCACTCATTTCACCCCAAGTATCTGAGCTTTATTCAGCCTCACAAACACAAACACCCAGGCATCCAGCAGTAAACTCTGATTTTAGTCCCAGGAGAGAAAATATTTACTAACCAAACTCTCTCTCTGTACAAACAAAAATATTTTACATGAGTTTGTGTGCATTTTTCTTATCTAAATTTGAGATTTTTGACTTTTCTAGTACGTGTGTTTCACTTTCTTTTCTTGGTTATGTTTATCCTAAAAACCTGATACTAAGTTAATTTGAGACACTTTTGGTAAAAAAACAATGTACGCATTGCACATTTGTATTGGGTTTGGTTCGTACATAAGTGCTATGTGCTTTTCGATAAGCTGTTTTACAAGATGTAGTTTCAAACAAATGCATACAACTCTTTATTTAACTGCAGCAGGCCATACACCTGAACATTTTGATGTAACTCACTTTCGAGTTGTGTAAATGTGATATTTAAAATTATTTTAGTGTGTGTTGGCCCTGTCATGGAAAAAAACAAGGAATTGATCTTCAAACCCTTATTTAAAAAAAATCTATTCACTTTTGTGCAAAGGGAAGCTCAATCTGTGTGCAGCATTACTCTTTTAAAGCTTAAATATGGTTGAACCCTCTCTAAAAGAACGCAAAATGGCATAATCGAGTGTTTGAATGTCATTAATCTCATTTTGAGTGTGTTTTTCTTCAGGCTACATGCTGATTGGCACTGATGTGAAGCTGAACAGCCCCATGTCACTGGTGGCTCAGGCCCTGGCAGAGATCCTGCAGTACCCAGAGAGGGCCAGGGACGCCCTCAGAGTGCTGCTACACCTGGTGAGACGCACTCACACTTTAGGGATATTAACAATTACATGAGTCTGGATCCACCATAATTAATTTAACACCCCAGAGCCATATCTGGTCTTCTTATTCTATAAATATACCCTGCTGAAGTTATGCAGATCTCCCAGAATACATGATATTGTTGTGAGAGGAATCGCTTTCTTTGTTATGCCAAGTACTAAGGACTATTGATTTGTTGGTTGACAATGACATTTCTCTGTAAACAAGAGGCAGGAGTCCAGTGTTTAAACATCATATTTCTCTCCGCAGATTGAGAAGTCTTTGCAGCGCATTCAGAGTGGCCAGTGTAACCCGATGTACACATCACAACAGAGCGTAGAGAACAAGGTCTGTGTGTGGCTCTTTCTCTCTCTTTATTCTCTAAATGTCAGCCTGCGTGTCTCCTCCACTAATGTCCAAATGTCCTCTCTCCTCTGGGTCAGGTCGGGGGGGTTCCCGGGTGGCAGGCCCTCCTGTCTGCGGTGGGTTTCCGGCTGGACTTCTCTGGTAACTGTTCCGGTCTGCCTGCGGCGGTTTTCTTCCCCACCTCAGACCCCGGGGATCGGCTGCAACAGTGCAGCGCCACTCTTCAGTCCCTGCTCGGTAACACAGCTCTTTCATTATTCAAAAGGTCTTTCATGTCAATCACCCTGATAGAATAACAACTTGTCCATTCCCCAGAGGATATAGGATTCAGACTGTATTTTGTTTGAGCATGTACTTCCAAAATGTATTTCACATTTCATGATGAAACAATGAAATCTAATTATCTCTTTATCCATCTTCAGGTCTCACTCCTCCAGCTCTGCAGGCTCTCTGTAAACTGGTCACAGTATCTGAGGCTGGGGAGCAGCTCATTCATAAGGTACTCTCATGGTGTGGAGTAACAGCACAGTCATTCATACAAGTGCTGGAAGAAGTACTCATTAAAGAGATCGAGAAGAATACATAATACATATGTTTCCTAATTTATCATTTGTATTTTCATGTGAAATATTGGATCATTCTTTTGGCCTTGAACGGTTATATCATTCTGATCCAATCTGAGAAGTTTAGACTGTAACTCAATTTATTTATGGCAAGAAGTCCAAACTAGACTAGTCATTTTTTGTAAGAGGTCACAAGCTAACAAGTTTGGAGCAACTGGTTTAATATTTGACAATGCGACATTAAGGTAAAGCACTTAAGGACAATACTTGAGTCAATGTACTTTCCACCACTGGTTCATGTCAACATCTCTTCAACTGAGTAATGCATGCAAGCACATTTAGTTCAGCGGGGCCATGATAAAGCTTACAAAAAAGAAGTCCTTCATAGATACCTGGTATTTTCTGACAAACAGTGTCGTCATTGCCTTTTTCAGTTCTGTTTAGACTCTGCAGGTATTCCGATCAGGCTCCTAACAGTCCTAAAAATATTAACCAATAAGGTCAAGCATCTTTTTTTTGCCTTAGAGGCAAATCCAGGCCAAACAATTCCATAAAGCATTGAACTCCACTCACTGCTGCTCTTCAAGTTTATTACTGTGAGCATAACTGAACAGTCAGAACTACTCCTGTCCAGATTTTGGCAGCTTGACCATTTTCAGTTAGTTGGGTAGAAAACCAAACTGAAATGATTAAAGTGAAGTTTTCCCACCATTCCCAGTGGAAGTTAAACTCTTGAATGCATGTGTGTTGTAATTGCATGTCCTTTAATGATCTCCTAATTGTCTAGAAGGCATGTCTGACATGTCTTTGAGTCATACACCTACAAGTAGAACATATTTCAAAGGTCACACCACCATTCACTTTGCTATAATTTGTTCTAGCCTGTATAGCCCTCATATACACCATATGGGTATCATCAGGTATCATCATCCATATATGATTCAGTTTGCAGTGACTCAAACCAAACAATTCAAAAGGAATAAACCCCTCAAAATCTGTTTCCTCCCCTCTTATACCCACCTCACAAGGCGGTAAAAAGCATGGTGGGCACGGTAAGTGTTTATGAGTGACTTTGAGTTCAAAGAAAGCGTGACATGAATCAAAGCAGGCACATAAAGTGAAGTTGTTGTACATCAGACTTCTGTTATTTGAAAGATGTCTGGGATGCGAGTGCTACATCTTTCTTGCCTTAGTGAAGAGTGTTAAACCACACTTGTTTTGTGACAAACTAACTGTACCATCCAATGTAATGATATGTGATCTCCTCTCCAAAGCTTCACCAGGTGCTGGTTCAGTTGCAGTCGGGCGACAAAGAGCAAGACTTCTCTCTGGCTCCCATTCAGGTGTCCATCAGTGTGCAGCTCTGGAGGCTTCCAGGCTGCCACGAGTTCATGGCTGCACTCGGTGAGTCCTCAGCAGAATAAATAATGTTTCACTTTTACTTTTGAGTTTATCTAAGTTCCAAAAACACTTCAGAGTAGATAACTATACATTTATCTATGTCATATATGATACTAAATTAGTATAATGTATTAAATGGTAATATTGCTTAGGATAAAGATGTGTGAAGAATGTAAATGTTTGCATCAAGAGTAAAGGTACAATATATACAGATTTGCCTTTTCAGAGATTTAATAACAATTACAAGTACATTCATTATGTCTACATTACTTATTGACATGTTAACAGCATCTGGTGCCACTTTTTAACCAGCCATAGTTTATTAGAGGTTTCTCAGTTATAAGTTAATAGCTAATAGTATTACTCAACTGTCATTATCAAGGACAATCTATTTTGCATGTGAACATGCTGCTCCAGCATCAATCACGATGCCTTTTCATTTGAATTAATGTGTGTATATATGGTAAATGGACTGTACTTATGAACGCTTTATCAAGTCTTTACGACCCCCTAAAAGAGTCATTCACCCATTCACACCTCATTCATGTAGAGCAGTACCACTTGCTCTAGGGAAGCTAACATTAACATGCATTCACACATGTGGCCACGCCATCGGGAGCTGCTCAGGGTTCAGTATCTTGCCCAAGGATACATCGACATGTTGACTGCACAAGCTGGGATCGAATTCAAAACCTTCTGGTTGAAAGACGACCCCACTCCCTCGCAGCCACAGTTGCCCAGTCGTAACAACTTTTCAAAATCTTGCAACTGCAGACTTAATAACTTATGAAGCTTATAACATGCCTTTATTAGAAAATTGCTAACAACAAGTAACTGCTAAACTTGGATATCATTTAAACTACTTATTAATAAAGTCAAATATTTTTTGTATTAAAATATTTATTTCCAAAGTACCCAGTTAAGATAGGTCTTAGACAAATGTAGTGGAGTACAAAGCAATATTTCCATCTGATGTCAGATTTAGAGGTATAAACTACCAAAAACTGGATATAAAATCACTTCAAAATTGTGAATGTAGTTGTAATTTGTTACCTGTTGTCTCTGTCAGGTTTTGATCTCTGTGAGGTGGGTCAGGAGGAGGTCGTGCTGAAGACTGGAAAGCAGGCCAGCAGGCGCATCATGCACTTTGCCCTTCAGTCTCTTCTGGCACTTTTCGGTGAGAATAATGAAAAACATTCTTTTTTATAAACTAAATCTTTATCTCTAGTCCACCCTGACACCTGTCTTTTTTTCAGACTCCACGGAGCTTCCCAAGCGACTGAGCATGGACAGCTCCTCCTCCCTTGAATCTCTGTCGTCCTCCCAGTCGGCCTCCCAGCCTCACTCCTTACCCCTCTCCTTTGGGTGCTATCCCCCCCAGCCGTCCTTCTTACCCCCCGTCTGCCCCGACAACCTCTCCTGCGACGCCATCTCCGTCTACAGCCTCAGCTCCCTCGCCTCCTCCCTCAGCTTCCTGTCGCGACCTGAGCCCGCAGGAAGTGACATCATCAGCCAGCGCTCACATCAGCAAGATCTGGACAGACATCGCGGAGGAGGAGGCCTCTATGCCTCGAAACGCCACACAGGAGGCATGTCAAGAGGAAGAATGACCAATCAGGGAGGAGGAACGTCAGGAGAAGGGGAGGAAGAGGAGTACGAGGGTTACTCCATTATTAGCAGTGAGCCTTTAGGACGAGGGAGGAGGGAATGTGACACGCTGCCACTTCCTGCCGGACACAGAAACGGCAGAGGTGGTGCTGGGAGAGGGACAGCCGGGGGTCATGGGTACCCTCTTACTATTTCCTCCAAGGGAAGCATCAGCTCACCTACATCTCCCATTAAAGCTCCACAGCTGCCCCTCAAAGTTCTTACCAGCTCCAAGTCCAAGCAGGAAATGTAAGTTTGATGTTCATATCGATTAAAAGATATGGTGTTTATTGAAATGCACTTGTCAGAGATGCAAAATGGGATGAGCCGGTGTACAGTCACTCAAACCTCAAAATGTCCAGCTCATTGAAGACTTATAATTGAAGAATTACCTGCATAACTTTTGTTTTCTTTCATATTTTATGATTTATAATTTTTAAATGCAACCTGTTTGATATATATAAAATCTTTCTTATATTAACAAATGTTCAGGAATGCATGTCTTTATCTTAAAATAACAATCACACACTTTCATTTAAACCTCATTTTACAAAAAAAAAGCTTGAAACAAGGCGATTAGCATATGCCAACTAAAGATATTGTAAAATAATTGTATCTTTTCTCTTTCATGATATTTGATACGGTTTACCAAGTGGTAATGATACATTAAGAAAGGAATTAATGATGATTAATGTATGATTAATGTCATAGGAATTATAGTCAAAGCTAACTTGCAACTAATCTTTCTATAACTTTATTATTATTTTGTTCCCAGCTCTCCTCCTCAGAGGACAGCGAAAGCAAAGGTCAGCAGCTCTGAGTCGGACCAGTCGAGTACTGAGACCGACAGCACGATCAAGTCCCAGGAGGAGAGGATGGGGCCCGCAGGACAGCTGGACCCCCAGGAACTGGCCCAGAAGATCCTGGAGGAGACACAGGTCCACATGCAGGCTGTGGAGAGCCTGCAGAAAGCAAACATTAGGGGGAAAACACTGAGGGGGTCTGAGGGGGGAGAAGAGGCGCATGCCAGGCAGCATTCAATGTCGACTCCCACAACTCCAACTCTGACTGGAGCGACACGAGGCTTCCAGCCCTCTGAGACCAGTGCGTTTAGCAGACCGCCCAGTAGAGCAAGTCTAAAGGCTTGCTCCTCCCCTCTTTCCCCCTCTGGTCAGTTCTCACCCCTCTCCGCTGCTGTTTCTACACCTCCCTCAACTCGACCAAAACCGCCATCCCGCTCCTCATCGCTGCAGAAAATCAGCTCCGGCTACAACAGCCCGGCTCATTCCTCTCCCTCTTTATCTCTCTCTGTGAAAGAACAAGGGTCGCCTTTCCACACCAATTCCCCAGATGTGCATGTACAGGCCCAGCTCAAACTGAAATACCCGACCTCACCTTACACCACCCACATCTCCCCTTCCCACTCTCCTGCTGGCAGTGCCCCATCGCCGGCCCTTTCTTATTCCTCCACAGGATCCGTTTCAGCCTCCTCCAGCCCTGCAAACACCCCCGAACCCAACCAGCCAAAGCGTGACCATAAAGTCCAAGCGATTCATAACTTAAAAACCTTCTGGGCCAACGCTGGCCAGAAACAAGAGGGGCCCTGCCCTGCCAGTTTACTCCGAGGGGGGAATAAAAAAATGAGTACAGTTCAGAAAGATGTTTTGGGTTTGCTTAATCTCTCACCTAGAAATGAGTCTGTCAGAAAAAATCTAGAAGGATCTGAGGATCATAACACTGGCGAGAGACCAAATGGTCACCAAAAACTGGAGGCTAAAACCCCTCCACCTCCATCGGCTAACTCTAAAGGAAGCATCAAAATTCCCTCGGGGAACGGCTACAAGTTTCTCTCACCTGGACATTTTTTTCCATCCTCTAAATGTTGAGATATTTGCTGAACCCAGAGGGACAATCTTCTGTTTCATTTATTGTGCTATGAAAGAGGCTATCAATTTGTCAGCTAAATACTACCACATTTTTTAAGTAATACCTGCTGAGGAATAGGATTAAAAATGCTGTTTCATACTGACTGAGTGATTTTACACATCACTACTTTATGTGAAGGGATGTTACATTTGTGAATGTGATGACTGTGCCTTCTCCTGGAGAGAGCTGGAAGGACAAAGTGAGAAGTGTTGAGTCTCTGGCTTTAATTGTGTTTTGATGACTGACTAGAGAGCATGTGTCTCAATGCCTCCATGTACTGTACTCACAGTCTGTTGACTGAATGCCTGAGAAAAGGAGAACATTTTATGTCAACCTAAATGCTCGCTATATTGTTGTAAGTTAACCTGAATTTGATCTTGAGTTATTGTGTGATAACTATTGGTAAATGTCACTATCAATGCTTATGGTTGTCATTTATTTTGTAAAGTAAACAGTGTTTTCCAGTCATTATTATACATTTTATAAAGACAATTAAAAAAAGGACGAAAGGAAAACATTTTGATATTTTTTATGGAGATTTTATGTGTGATTGTCAGCATGGTGCCTCTTGCTGTTCAGTGTGTTAGCCACTTTATAATGTATCATTTTACAGCAGTGCCAGACTCCTATTTGGAAATATTTCAATTCTCAAGAAGTGGACAAATAAAAACGTTCTTTTCCTTGTTTTGTTTTTGACACAAATCTATTCTCTCCACATTTTCACTTACATGAAACTGTCTATCTATCTATCTATTGCAATGGATTTTATTTTTTAGTAAATCAAATGTTTCTAATTAATATGTAGAAATCATGTTTAATTCATACTCTGTTAAATCGAAGAGACAGTGGTGTGGATTTTTCAGCCTATCAGATTTTTTCTGGAGGGCGGAACGAACTTGTTGATAATTCTTTCTGGTGTCCGGTCCCAGTGCGCAGGCGCAGCCCGGGTGACGAAGATGGTGCTCATCAAAGAATAGTGAGTATGAGATGTTTTTAAAAAACGGTTTTTGGTGTGTTTAGAGGCTGATTTCCATCTATTCGAGTGCCTATTACTGAAGAGTAAACATATATGTATCGTTCAGGTCTGTCGTTTACTGGATTTTGCGGTCGCGTAACCCGTAAGAAGCCAGCTTTGAGCAGGGTGGATCAGGACGTGGATAACGGGACACACCGGTCTTTTTTAGGCGTTGCTAGTGCAAGCTAACGTTAGCATCTGAGTTGTAGCAGCGGAGGGGATAATTAGCTTCTTAGTGAAAATGAGTTACATAAAAAGGCTACACACATAAACAATCTAGACATTCAGTCAGTCAACATGATTTTGAGGGTTGGATATGTCACCAACATTAAGGTAGCTAACCGGTTTGCAGCATGTTATATGTGTAAAGTGCCGTAATGTTAAGCTTTGGTCCCGTGAGTGACAGATTAAGGTTCCTTCACCGTCGGATTTAACATGAACGTAATGCTAGCTTTGGCTAAGTTAGCCCTAGCAGCCGGCTAGCTGCTAGCATAAGCATTTTTGACAACAAGTTCATTTTTAAACCTATATCTAACACTATCTAATTGCCATGTTGGTGTATTACATTCAATTATCGTTAACAAAGAGTTTAGCAGGTATTTTCGTCTAGTATTTGCTAATTTCACATAGCAGTTGTCCCATTCAAGCTAGCTTGAGGTTATGGAATTACTTTGCTGTTACTTTGTTGGCGCTAGCATTACAGAGTTAGCCTTTTAAATGGGCGGCTAATACTTATCAAGCAACATCTCTAACGCAATTAACCACCACATTTGTGCCCATACATTTGTCGTATTGGTATTGAGGGGGTCCTTTTCATCAACTTTCGTTTCAGCAAAGCTTATTAGCTTCTGCTATGTGGCTAACCAATATCCTCTCCAGATAACGGTACCTGTTGTAGCCTTGTTTGTTCAACTAGCCTTGGTTAAAACACACACATCTGCTTAAATCTACCACATTTTCTTCTTTTAAAATGGAATTATTATTGCATACTATGCTTAGACATGCATGGCTAAAAAAACATGTGTTAAAGGTTAGATACAACCAACATCGTGTGTTTCTGTGGAATAACAATAATACAAAAATAACCTGTATTGCATTTGTATTAACGCAATTGTAGAGGAGTATTTAAAACCTACACAACATAATAATTAAAGTAAACATGTTATTGGTCAGGAGATATGGATTTATACATATATAATACTGTAGTATAGTTTGCCCACATTATGCTTTCTAATCAAATGTATGACCATGGAACAATATATTTGATTATTCTATGCGAAATATAATCATTAAGCAAATAGATGTTCTGTTATGGTTGCTTATAAATATTGTGATTCTAAAACAATGATCAATGTATAGGAGGCATCTTGTTTAAAGGGAGCCTTAATTGAAGAAAATGTGTAGACCTACATTTTGATGAGCTCATTAAGAGAAAAGTACATTTCAATATTAGCGTCACTGTCAATTCTCTTTTCTTTCTGCACTAACATGTAAGTGAATAAGGCATCTGGGAGAGAGCTCTATCAGATCACCATGGTTATTTTTCTGGTTGTGTTTTACTGCTATTTAAAAGGATTTTGTGGACCATATCAACACATTGTCCTAATCCCTAAATCAGTATCTTCAACACTTAAAAAGAAAAGCTGCTGAGAAATACATTTTAATTGCTGTAGAAACAAATTAACAGTATGTCCTATTCAGACATGCTTATCTTGCACAACTTACATAAGTATGTACAGTAAGAGTGAGCTGTTATCACTGTTGTAAAACTCAACTTTGGTCATGATCGACAGACACACACTACATTATACATGAAGGTGCATTAGCTTGCAGATTTCTTTAGTTTTAAATTAAATGATTTGTAATTATCTTGGTTGCACCAACAATTATATTTGTTATAATTGAATCTGCAAATGTTTTCTCAAATACATGTTTTGTCTAAATATTGTCCATTATAAGTTAATGAAATTAATTGTTTTGTCTCTGCAACAATCTTAACACAAAAACAATATGCTTGCAATGACAAATGACACAAACAAGCTGATTTGTTGATTGACCAATTCACCCCTAGAAGCATTACATGGATGGTGTAGTAGTTCTATTAGTCACATGAATGAAAAGTGAAACAGTTAAATATTCAAACGTCACAAAGGTTGATCCCCCCTCTGTGTCTAAGCTGCACAGTACCAGTAAAGTCTGCAAAGGCACATAGAGGACTTGACAGGATATTACATAACAACAGCTTACCTGGAGTACAAGACCTCTTGAACTGTTACTGGTCAGCTTTTGTTGAATAGTTGTGCCCTTGATAATCCAAGAAAGCTATTTCCAGTCCAATCCTCTCTCTGCTGCGGGTACTCTGTATAACAAAGTGAATGTTAGTCAGTGTAAACGCAGTCAATGTGTATAAAATGAATGCATCGACTACCAAGGAAACAAATGTTCCGATTATAATTATAATGCATGTTTATGTTTGCCTAGCACAACACAATCAATTTCTTAACGGAGAATAATCAATGACCAATGAATCATTAACACACCTGTACGCTGCAGAGAATGGACACTTTGTGTTGTCATTTTCAGCAGTTGGGGGTTTGAGCAGATTGTAGGCCTCCAGATTTTTCTTATCTCACTATTGCATTTGTCAGTCACTTTTTATCTCATGTTCAACAAAGCATGTTTTGTTTTGATTAAAGATCTTTCCCTTTATTAGCAAACACAACGAAACTGATTGTGAAACAGTGGATATCATCCAGTAAAAGCTTTCTGCTCTTCATTGCACTGGATTAAAAAGCCCTCTGGTATTGTCAGGGTCCCATTATTGATCCGTTTACTTCAACATCTAATGCAGTGGATGCTATTTACGTTTTTGCCAGAGCCAACTTGTTAATTTCTCTCTGTTACAAAAGCCACACAACAGCAGTATGAGCAACAACAAAAAAACTGCTGCCTTTTTTTTTCCAGTTGTGCAACATTTTTTTTTTCTGGATGTGTCTTTAAAATGCAGATAAATGATGATGGATCATACATGTATTATGAAGTATAACACACATATATCTATGTGGTGATTGTATTTGTGTTTTGGGAAGAAAGCTCAACTATAACCAACGCACCTAAACCAATAGGTATTCCCTTACAACGTAAAACGGAATCTTTGCTAGAAAACCCCCACCCAAACAATACATCTATATATCATTAAAGTTGCAGATGTATTTCTGTTGATGCTAGGTTTTAGCTGCAAGGTTTTTTCATGAGTATTGTTGTTCAGGGGACTTTCTGAGCTGTCTGTAAACCGCCTCAAGCTAACTTTATCAATCACTTCATGTTTAATGGTGGGGTGCTGAATCTGCAAGTCCCTGCACCTCATTGATAGGAATTATGAGGGGGGGAGGTGCTTTCTTGGAGGGCAGGAAACTAGAGGAATTAGTGATAAATGTTCAAATAAGCTTTTTGAGCAGCTGCTCTGTCCTTGTCTTTTTGTTACTTTAAATGTGAATTACTGCATGTTATTGGTTCAGCATCTTGTGTTCTTATTACATGACTAGACACACAGTATAATGTTTATTGTCACCACCAAAAAAACTAAATAAAAGTAAGACAATCCAGTATGTCCCAATGTCATGCAGTAACACTTGTATACAACATGTAGTACAAATGGGTAGTTGGCAGAAATCCTAATGAATTATCCTGAGAAAACTGTTTTTATAAATGATGCAGATAATGTTAAGGTTTTAGAATACCCTTGTTCACCCATTTTTATGTTTTACCTAAATTGTGTTCGACCTTTACCAGTAGTTATTGTTGCATTATAGTTGTGTGCAGATGAAAGACCTTTGTGAGCCAAAGCTGAGTTTCAACATTCAGGCTGGGGGCTAGTTCATTTTTTCCCCAAAGATGGTCAGAGCAGAGTAATGTTTATTTACGGCTCCATGTTTTTGTAAGTTCAGTCATTGCTATTTATACATAAAAATATTGGGATATTTGTGTATTTGTGCTCAATCATAGCTGGTCATATTAAGACTAAAAAATCACAGCAATATTTCACTTTGAGTGAAAAAAAGCATCACTTACTTCTGCCCAGAATCGACTATAGACTGTTTTCAAATCCTTAATATTTGTACATCTTCTCCAGTATTTTAACTTGTTTGTTTCTCTCTCTCCATTTCCTGCCCCACCCCTCCCTTGTTTCCACTCTCTCAGCCGTGTAGTGTTGCCAGTCTCTGTGGAAGAGGTGAGTAATCATTACATCCATACCATCTTTCATACTTAAAGACATGTTTTCTTTCCAGCCAACCTTGCCCTGTATCACAGACACGCCATGTTGGAATAGTCATATTTCTCTATTTATTTTCTCCTGTACACAGAAGTCTCTTCCACTCAGGCTTTCATCTGAGGCACATATCGAGACAAAATAGCCTTTGTTAGAGAGCACTGGTATTGGTGTGACAGGCTGGTGTTGGTGTTTGCAGAGAGAGAGCTGGACTGGAGTGTGAGCTCAGACTTTAAAAACTACAATCTCTATTATATTTCTCTTATTAGGAATCCTTTTTTTGTGCTTGAAATTATATTTTTTGGTTGCAATTGTGCTCTTTAAACCCTCAAAACTAGATTGGTTCAGTGAGCCCAGACCCCAGTGTGATATCTAGTCGACACTATACTTTTAATTGGCCCTATTTCACAGCATTTTCTAAATTGGAAAAACATGTGATTCCTCATTTAAACTGCCAGCCACATTTAGTTTGCTCTTAATGGGTTTTCTAGAGAATTAGTACAACAACATAAAAACAATGGTATCCGCAGCAGAAGTTATTTTGGATGTCTTTTTGATATACTTAAGAGAAAACATGCATGTAGCTTTTGTGAGGTTAGCCGCAAGTTAATAAAAGGGTGTTTTGAAACCTTTACGGCTCAGCTACCTCATAACTAGAGATGTCCTGATCCGATCACGTGATTGGGGATCGGAGCCGATCACGTGATTTTCAAAAGATCGGAATCGGGACAAAAAAATCGGGGATCGGATTTTTTATTATTTTTTATTTTATTTTTTTAATTCAATGTTACAAAACAAAAATCACCATGTTCAAGTCTTAAAGTCATCCTGAGGCCTTAGTTTTGGTTTCAAATTACACAACATCATGTATGCGTTGCTTCTTTGGGGCTTGTTTTCATAGACCTGCTTATTTCTCTCAAATCTGGCAACAGAGTGGGCAGGGCGCAGTGTCTAATTGTAGCAGTAAGCTAACGAGTACTGAAAGCTTTATTTTGTTTTGATCCAATGCTGCACAACTGAACTGATCCAATGCTGCTGTGAAAAAAAGAAGCTATATCCATGTTGGATAGAATATCAAATTTAAATAAAAAAATAACCTTAAGGGACAACTTGAATGCTTTTTTTTCTCTTAATGCATTGCATAAAGATCGGATCGGGAAAAATCGGTATCGGCAAATTGTCAAAATCAAATGATCGGAATCGGATCGGGAGCAAAAAAAGGTGATCGGGACATCCCTACTCATAACAGTATCAGAAATCCTGGATTATAGGACAGTTAAGAAGCAAACACCACAATTCAAAGGCTGATAAACATACACTCCAACATACCTCATTTAGAGCCTTATATAAAATAAAATTAAAGAAAGTAGTCAGGGCTTTAGGTGTTGATGCAGTATAAGATTTTTCTGTGCAGCATCTAGTGGATGAGAGCGGTAAATATCCTCAAAGCACCTGCCTTGGCTTCAGGGACACGCTCAGTCTTTGCCTGTTTCAGCAATAATCACAGGATTTGTCCCTGCACTTTAATGCTGTATATTCAGTCTTCAGTGTCTTTTTTTTTCTCTCTTCCTATTTCTCACAGTATCAAGTAGGGCAGCTGTTCTCTGTGGCTGAGGCCAGCAAGAATGAGACAGGAGGAGGAGAAGGCATCGAGGTGCTGAAGAACGAACCTTATGAGAAGGATGGGGAGAAGGGACAATACACACATAAAATATACCATCTAAAGAGGCAAGTCTTTCAAACTAAATTGTCTAAGGTTAAACATTGCCCGACTTTTTAAAAAGAGAAAATATTTAAATAACCCTTAGCCAATCATAGGGTGGATACAGTAGTTTGACCGCCTTACACTGATGGCTACACAGGATTGTGTTAGGCTAAAAGTGTAGGCTTTTTGCATGCAGCAGTGGTAATTAGTGGGTGCAATAAATGGCTCAGTGATGAGGATGGAGAGACAGGGAAACATCTGCAGCCTCAATATTCAGAGATAGCACCTTTGTGACCGACATAAACATGTATTACCCATGGTGTTATCAGCTTTTGGCCAACACCACCAAAAAGGTAAATAAAACAAAGCGCTGGCATCAGAACGTGATTGGAATTGTTTCCTCTATCTGGACGTATTTGTTTAGATCACAGAGAAAGGACTATTACCATTTACAGGTATAGCTGTTGTGGGAGCCCGACATTAGGTAGTGATGACTACTCTGTATGCCTTAAGCGCTTTGAGCACCAGGAAAAGCGCTATATAAATGTAATGTATTATTATTATGCCAACATTTTTTCCTTTGAGTTTATTCCTGCTTGATGTTCTCCATGTTTCAAGATGAAAGTTCAAACCAACCTGCAGATAAACACATCACCCTGGATGTTTTATTCCTCTTGAAAGGGTCACTAAGAGTTGCTTTTCTGACGTTCTTTCCCTCCCACTGCAGTAAAGTCCCAGGTTATGTGAAGATGATTGCACCAGAGGGAGCATTAGTTTTTCACGAAAAGGCCTGGAACGCCTACCCGTACTGTCGCACAAGTAAGTTCACGCCGATGAATGAATCATTTCATACTTCATGTTGTTTCACAATAGGGTGCTAGATGATGAAAATGTTGTAGTTAAAGCAAAATCATGGCTTCCTTCAAAGCACATTTTATGAATGTAATACAGTTGTTTTCCTCAACGTTTTCTGATCAATTGAATCCAGATTGTTGATACTGATGCTTTTTTTCTTCCCTTTTCTTCCCCTCCCGCTTTGCAGTTGTGACGGTGAGTTGTTTCTCAAACTTGTTACTCTTTGAAGTTCATGTTTCTTAAGGTTTTTAGCTGACTAGCAGTTTTGTGGTTAGCTCCCCAGCTAGCCTTGCAAGAATATTATTAAACAACATTTCTATGAGCTTCCTCCTATTTTCTCTATTTACTACTACGGGTGTTTTGTTCTCAGGATTGTACATCATTTCATTCAATAAATAGTTTTTAAAGAGGGGGTAAAAAGTTCTAAAAGGATTCCTTACTAACAAAAATGTTTTTCTTTTTGCCATTGATTTCTTTTGTGAGAAGTTTTTATCCCCACAGGGAATGATATAACGGTAGAGGCTGTTACCTGGCTAATAAGCTACAATAGTTTGCATGTAGGAAGTTGATCATTCTTTTTAATTTGAGGCTAAAAGTGTTCAGATTGACTCTCCCCCCTGGAGCTTCCCCTTATCTCCTAGGGGGTGGTATCACACATACCACTATCTGTCTGCTGACACTGATCCCTGTTGCTGTACATTACCTGCCAGCTTACACTGTTACGAGGGCTTTAAAATAGATCTGAGCCGAGCAGCATCACTAGTGATGTTTCAGTGTGACCGTTTGATTGGTTAATTGGATTTAGCTGCAGGGTTTAAGCACAATCGCAGAATCGTCATTTTACGGTGTTCTCTGTGCTCTTTTGTCCTGGCCCTTTGAAGCCAGCTGCACTTCATTCAGTTTACCAGTGGTACTTTTAAAAACTAAAGGCCAAGTTATCTTCATCCCTCTTGATCAAAGTGTGTCTGCTTTCTCCTGCTTTTCAGAACGAGTACATGAAGGACGACTTCATGATAAAGATCGAGACGTGGCACAAACCTGACATGGGAACAATAGAAAATGTAAGTGACCAGGGTAAACGGTGTGGAGGCATGTTGGTGTTAAAAGGGTTCTTATTTTGGTGTTGCACTCTTTTCAAGTCGGGAGAAGATTAAAAAAAGAACAGCAGCAGAGGCTAATATGTCCTGACCTTCAGACACTAGTATAAGTCACAGTCTGGAACACTGAATCCTACATTTCCCATAATACAACATAAGAGCATGTTTCATTGGACCATCCCTGTTTGATAAACAGCCCTTTAAAAAGAGTTTGTGCCCAGTTTATAAAGCAGGCTTTCTGTTATGCATTTAAGTCTCCAAGTCCAAACGCATATATTGATTATTCTCCCAAACTCCCTGATTCCCCTCTGAAGCCCCAGAGGACGCAACACAAGCTTCAAAGTGTGAAACAGGTGGATTCCCACATAAGTAGAAAAAAACATCTTAATAAAGTTTCAGAAGAAGAGTTGAAGTTCCAATACACTGCTGTGGTTTTGAATCTCATTAGATTTTCACTCGACACAGACCTCCTGAAGGGAACAAAGTGTCCCTTGTGTGCTGAGCTGAGGTGTACATGTTTCTCTTTGTTTTAGGTCCATGACCTGGACGAGCCAACATGGAGGACGGTGGAGGTGTCTCCAATAGATATTACCAGCAAAGAAGAAGTGGCCCCAGGGGTGAGGTTTTTTGTTTATACTGGTGTTCCTAAAAGTAGACCCTCCAGAAAAAAACGCGGGCTAAAATCCTTGATTATGCGGGCTAAATTCCTTGATTATGCGATTAAATATGCGGGGTTTTTATGTGATTTTATGCGGTGAAATTGCGGGAAGTTGCGGAAAGTTGCTAAATATGCGGGGAAAAAGAATAACAATTTTTTTAAATATTGGGCTGTCTTATTTATTCTCTCTCACACACAACCTGCCTAACTAACGTTAAACCCCTTTACTATTCAATTAAACACATTCAATGTTTATTTATTGTAAAAGCAATTGGGCTATTTTAATCTCACACACACACACTTTTTTTTCTCTCAACTTTGTGTGGAAAA